>NC_135564.1:13200390-13453911 GCF_964340395.1 Glandiceps talaboti | reverse complement strand
ATTGCAGATTTACATAGTTTTGAAATGCGCAGTGTATAATGTATTCATAGTTATGAATATTGTACATTGTATCATGATATATGCTATATACTTTGACAATGTTCCTAGCTATACGATATGCTGATATATTCATTGTATATGGTATACTATACTATACTATACTATACTATACTATACTATACTGTACTATACTATACTATACTATACTATACTATACTATACTATACTATACTATACTATGCTAGACTAGACTAGACTAGACTAGACTAGACTGGACTAGACTATACTGTACTATACTATACTATACTATACTATACTATTATACTATACTATACTATATTATACTATACTATACTATACTATATTATACTATACTATACTATACTATGCTATGCTATGCTATGCTATGCTATGCTATGCTAGACTAGACTAGACTAGACTATACTATACTATACTATACTATTATACTATACTATATTATACTATACTATACTATACTATGCTATACTAGACTATACTATACTATACTATACTATACTATACTATACTATACTATACTATACTATACTATATTATACTATACTATACTATACTATACTATACTATACTTCATCAATTGTCTATGATATATAGATTTTCATAGCTATACTATATAGTATATTAATTGTATATGCTTTATACAATCTATTCTGCATTGATTACATATGATACACACACACACACACACACACACACACACATATATATATATATATATATATATATATATATATATATATATATATATATATATATATATATATATTCAGTATCACATAGGCTGTAAATATCATATACTCTATTCGTTGTATACCCTATATACCTTTAATGATATCCCACATTATACTGTATCCACTCTATGTAATATACATGTATATACATTAGATTTATAAAATGATATATCGGTCATTATTTATATCCGATACTTTCTGACAGACAAACACAACTTTTTTGTCGACTTGACACGATATATTATTCCTCGATGAATTCTATACAAGAACTGCTACATTATTGCCCATGAACAACGTGATCTTGATTGCCTGCCATTACTCTCAAATGATGAACTCCGATCCGTTTATTTATATGGACTTAAAGATATCAATCGTTTATCTGGTCATCTTCGTCCATAAAATGTAAAAAGAAACAATTCATAGCGACATTTAAGCTTGTCACCATAAATGCGTCCACGGTTTTGTAACTATGGTTTGATTGTGTCGCACGGAAGTGATTTTCTGCCTTCGCTGCTGTCATCATCTCGTGTGATCCGACTTTGATGGATATCATGCTTCATATTTTGGCATCACTACTTTGACTTCCAACCATGATTTATTTACTGATCCCATTCAGTCGCCGTTCAATTGCCAATTAGATGAAGTTGATCCTAAACGATGCTACGGCACCACCTGATTTAATGTGCGATCTAGAACAACATCAATCCTCCCTCATTGACTCACTACTTTATTCGGAAACAGTTCACGACTTCCGAACATCCGCGGAGAAATGTGTTGAGCGAAAGTTTTTTTTTGTCGCCCTCAAAGCACTCCAAGCTATAACACGTTTACCGGTATGGGGGAAATAACACTGTTTTTACATGTAAATAAATAGGAGGGAACAGGGTTATTTTGTTGTTGCACTTTACCAGGGTATTGGACGGGGAAAGTACGAAATAAACTAAGCATCATCCACGGAGAAATACGAAAACAGATTTATGTTTATTGTCGAAAGTTTATTGTCGCCCTCACGAAAGCGTTGCCGTAACACGTTGACTGGTATAGAAAGCTAACTTTTGTTATCCAGTGGGGAATCGGGTTGTTTTGTTACACTTTGCAACGGTACCGGACGAGGAAAGTTGGAGGTATTAAAACAAGGCATCGTCCGCGGAGAAATATGAGCGAAAATTTTTCTCGCGCTTATAGAGAGCACTGCCGTAACATCTTTTTACTGGTATGGAGGAAAATAATATATTTCTGTAGTGGGGAACCGATTTGCACTCAAGATCGTTGTTTTACTTTGCCACTGTATTGAAAGGTGAAGGTTGAAAGGAAACGAACCATGTCTGTAAGTGTACACTGTTAGATGGTATGGTCAATATAACGTTATTTGGTGAATATTACACAATGGGAAGGGATGCCACATAAATATGTACGAAAAGTGCCACCACCATCTGTATGCTTCATTTACATACGTTTGTAGTTATTACATTTACTTCACACCGCGAGTATTTTATTCTATTCTATTCTATTCTATTCTATTCTATTCTATTCTATTCTATTCTATTCTATTCTATTCTATTCTATTCTATAATATTGCATCTTATTGTATCGTACTATACCATATGACATCACATCTCACCATACGTCATGTCATGTCACGTCATATACATATACATATACATATATCATAATTATTATATCATATATCATAATATCATATATCAGATCATGTCAAATCGAACCATGTCATTTCATATCATATCATATCATATATCACATATGAAATAAATGTCATTTCATTCATTCATCCATTCATTCCTATCATATATCGTCTCATCTCATATCATATCATCATATATCATATCATATCATATCATATTATATCATATAATATCATATCATATCATATCATATCATATCATATCATATCATATATCTTATCATATCTCTTATCATATCATATCATATCATATCATATCATATATCACATCACATCACATCACATCACATCATATCATATCATATCATATCACATATCATGCAATATCATATTACGTATCATACCATACCATATACATTTAGTACGAGCCAATGGTTGAATGTCTACATTAAATGTGTTGCAAACGAACTAAGAAAAGGCAAAGCCATGATGAAATGGCCAAGGGGTGTTGTGAATATGCTCAATACTGTATCAGTTGTACATAATTACCTTCTAGTTTACTGTCTCTAGGCGTATACTCCATTCTTTCACACGCTATAATAGAATTTACTGGACAAGCAAAGTACTTTATTTGGGATATCGGCATTGTCAATGTCAGCCACATTAGAGCGGTGTGTGTGATTGCAACAAGTTAGACCACCCGAACTGCGAGTCGCTTTACAATTAGTTAATATAACACCAAATAATCATATTTAGACGTATTGTAATGTACATGGATGTTGAATGGGAAAGGCTGTTCTAAGTCAAACTCTTTTCCAAAATATTTTGACATAGAAACCCATTTGGTGAGACTGAGTGTTCCAAGAGTGACCCCGACAGGCCGAGGTCAACCCGTTAGAAATAGTTAGATAGTAGAACACAGCTACCTTATTTTATTTGCATATTAATATGATTTGCTTTTGGAGCTGGTTCGTAAATTGCCATTGGCATCGCTTTGGTTTCTACTGAAACCAGAGTCCGATCCATAATCGTGTTCTTTGTTCAGATACAACACGGATCATTATCATCACAACATACCAAGTTAAAAGCATGCATGGGCTGTCACTTGAGTTCCTGTGTGTTTCACCGACTTAAAGCATTCAACAGGCGTATTTAGATTATTTACCCAGAAGCTAGCCGTGTTCTTTGTATGTGTGTGTTCGTGTCACTCGCATCACCGAGTTTCCAAAGAAAGACACGTTGATGGTCGCTCTCTAGTCAACTCTTCGCCGTCCGTTCTTCATATATATTTCATGCACGGAACGTTTAGATTGGTCGGGTAGCACAGACCAAGTAACCAAATGTGGCTCTAAACTATGCAGTGTGTTTACAAGGACAGACATGGCTCCACTTGTGTTTTTGTACTTGTAATTATGGTAATTACGAATGACTACAACGTCTGAAAGATGTGGTCGTATACAAAACGGACAGAAACAGCCACATTTAGCTCCCATTCAAACATACATCCCACGCTTATGTAACGACACAGTTTTTGTGAAGTATAACTATTTGTCCAGGAAATGTTATATTGGCAAGTTATAGTATACAAGGCTGTTCAGTTCTGATTTATGTGGTGCAGATTTGCGTGTAAAGTCATTAACTTGTACAAATGTAAAAGCCGATTGACAATCGCCAAACGCATGAATGGCTCCACTAAGATAGAAACCATTGGTTTTTTTCCCTTTACATTCGTAAACCGAATACTGGCATGACATCTGCGACCCTCCACCAATGCATCATGACAATTTCTGTTTCCACAATAACTTTGTTAACAAGCAACCTGAATGGTCTTTAGAAAATGGAGAAGCCCACGTTAACAAACCAACGGACAAGCACTTCGAGGGAGTTTGTTGGTGTACCTGCGCTAGTAATGAATTAATAGCTGACGATGTATTAATTCTGGAGAAGGAAGCAGGGTCCAATAGTCACGTGAAATATACTGAATGAGTTTTGTATATTTTCAATTCAGATGATAAACTTCCCTTGCAAAATTCCTTTTTTGATACATGTAAGTCAAGACAGATCTTTTCAGTAGCAACCGTAATGTGTCATAATGCTGTTACATTTTGTCTATGTATTTACCATATCATATCCATTCGATAGTATGACGTAAAGAACAAATGACTGACATTAAAATGTCGATTTTTACGTAGAAAATCAGCTAAATTTGAAGTCTTTTAGTAATCACCTCTCTACAGCCAAGTCTCTGTATTTTCACGTGGCACTAAAAAAGTTGGCACTGTTGTTTTACTGTCTGATACTGTTCAAAATCATCACACAATGAATGCATCATTACTTCATACTGATGGTCACTTTCGTCTTGTACGAAATGATCACTGTCAATAGACAAAATGGCACATCGCAAAATCATGTACATCATGTACGTACATCATACATGTTGTATGATATTCAATACATGAACAGGAGTCTGCACAAACACACACACACACACACACAAACACACACACACACACATACACACACACACGCACAAACACACACACATACACACACACACACACACACACACACACACATAAATACGTATTCGCACATGTGCATGTGTGTAATATATACATAAATGTATGTGTATGTGTTCACATATCGAATGTCTATATACAATATGTATCACATTCACTCGCGTATGTGTATTTATGTTGAATACACACATAAAGATAGATAGATAGATAGATAGATAGATAGATAGATAGATAGATAGATAGATAGATAGATAGATAGATAGATAGATAGACAAGATGGATGGATGAATGGATGGATGGATGGATGGATGGATGGATGGATGGATGGATGGATGGATGGATGGATGGATGGATGGATGGATAGATAGATAGATAGATAGATAGATAGATAGATAGATAGATAGATAGATAGATAGATAGATAGATAGATAGATAGATAGATAGATACATGAGTTAATTTTGGCTTTACAATTCTAATTTTTTAACCACTCTCTAATATACTAAAGCTTTTTTTTATTGCCATAGTTTAGATGAATAGCAAAATATATTGCACATCACTCATTTTTTTGGTATCATTATACGGCGGATTTACTATTCACCAAACAACGGTGCACTAAAAGCTACCGTTGTTCACGTTATATACAGCGTAAAATGTAATACAGAATATTAGAGGACTCCTGCCAAGAACTGTTTTCCTCTGCACTTTTATATGCCTATCAAATTGCAATGGGGGTAAATTTTATATGACCATAACTATCATCTTTAAGTGATATTGAATGGCTAAATAAATAGGGAGTTATATTGTCTGAAGATACGTTCAATATGATCTAGCTATCAATCATTCTTGAGTGATGTCATAAGATGTAATTTTTTATCATCATATAAATGTAATTTTGAACATATCAACAACAGTGGAAATGGCAATATATGTGATGACACTTGTCAAATTATTGTTGCTTTTTCTACTTTTAATGCACTCGTTCGGTCTTTTTAAGCAGCCGTAATGTCATATCTTTGACAACATCTGTGAGCGCACTATCACTTTACCTGATTCCACTACACTACGGTATTGCCGGGAATTGACGCTTGTGCACTGTCGCGACGTGCACGGTTTTTCCACGGGGCAAATGATGTCGGATTGTCGTGTCTTCGAAAGATGTGCAAACATGAGATAACAAATAATGAACAGTCCTCGAAATATCACTTTTGTAGATTTTATACAACTAATGAATGTACGGAAAATATGTGTTTTTTGTTAATTTTACGAATACGTAAAGAATTGATAAATATGTAAAGTGAATTTTCGCTAAATCTTGCATCTTTATGTTATGATCTTGTATCCATGGTAATGGCATTCCGTTTAGTTGTACTATCATCATTATCATCATCATCATCATCATCATCATCATTATCATCATCATCATCATCATCATCATCATCATCATCATCCCTTTCTCGTGATTAACTTTTTATTCGTTCAATTTTAGAATGTCTTAGATATCAATTATCCTATTTTTTTAGATGGAGCCATTTTCGACCATGTGAACAGGAATTTCTTTGCTTAAAACTTACATTTGTTTTTTTGTTTTTGGTCTTTTTTGCGCGTGACATACAGGTTGATAAAATCTGTGCGCATGTGCAATAGGGTTTAGTGACACATCTCGTGTTTGGTATAGAGTTGTCTGGAGTGCACACGACTTGGGACACGGTGGTAACGACCACTCACTGCGTCCTTTGTTTTACACGATCATTCTTATTCTACCATACGATGCTGTACGTATCGAATTGAAGCTTTGGTTACTCGTATCGATGTTGTGTTGTAAGCTTGCACATTTTCAAGGCGTTCAAATTGCAAGGCGTCTTGCCTTTCTATTCTACTTGTAACCCTATAGAGTATGTATGTTTATTGCAGTGACCAACTTGAAGGAAACCAATCTGGCCTATTCTGCCTTGGCCTGACCACATGTTATATACGGAAGGTCAATAGCGATACATCTTACATTACATTTGTATATCCCCTCCTTGCTACCCCCTGTTGTGTTGTTTCAAGAGTGTATTACATATACTGGTCTGTTGTAAGGTATGCTGTACAAAGGAACGTGCAAGCCAGACATGAAATTCTAGTACAGTTTCTTTTGTGTGTTCTTTACGCCATTTTGTTTGTGAGACAAGCTAACTGTAAATTGGAGAGGAATCGCTATTCATCTTGTCGTAATATGTGAGCCGTAACCAGACCCAACCAATACATACTAACTTCAACAGTATCACAATGCGCTTGCCAAACTTAAGTTGAACTTTACTTTATTACAGGCTTTCTTCTTCTCCGTTTACAAAATACAATACGTCCGGCAGCTGATGTGTAATTCTTTCTCTCTTGTCTAAATGTACATGTACCCTTTCTCATTATGTGGGGGTGCAGCTCAATTTATGTTTCACCTTTCGTTTTCTTTTATGAATGTTATTAATACATTTTAATAGGTACGCTGCGGTATTGTTGTTTTTTATTTATATGTGTACATGTATCGCCTGTTACAAATGGTGCTATCTCGTCGGGGGAATTGTGAGCAAGAAATTGGTCCGTATTTGAAGCCCATGACATGGTACATATGTTTGACATGTTTTTATCTTCTTACGGTCTAAGACGTATTGAATAGGGGCTGAGCTAATCCCCACAAAACAGCTATTGTGGCTTGGAGTTTGAGCACACCACGCCTTTACATCGTCTATTCAAGGCTACCGTTTAGGCGAGTGTCTCTGTGTTCATCTCATAGCCTTTTTTTTCTCATTGAATGTTAGACAAAGTTTAGTGTTTGGCACACACTACGGAGTTAAATACAGGTATATAAATGCAAATGACTGCTAGAGTACCATTAATGGCGTTTCTCCTTCTGTCTACACTCACTAGTTTATTTCTCATTAGTACGAGGATGAATTATTTTACATGTGTAGTCTCGTTCACAGCTTTTTTTTTTATTTCAATCTGTGCTTTCAATACAACTTGCCACTAATTGCACCCACAGTATTAAATCAATGATAAACTGTGTCAATCTCTCAACGTTTCTTTATTTGTTTCGGTGTAACAATTGTGACTCTAAAGTTTACGATGATGTATAGTGGAATTATTGGGACCATCATCACCCTCATGGCGTTTACATGATTAGCAATTATAGTCCTCCTTGTTCTGTATCATCCAGCAAGTTTATAGGAGTTGATTAGAGTGTGTTTGTGCGAATTATGATTTCATGTGTAACGCTTACACAGTCTGTCAAGAGAAGCC
Source organism: Glandiceps talaboti (assembly GCF_964340395.1). NCBI lineage: Eukaryota > Metazoa > Hemichordata > Enteropneusta > Spengelidae > Glandiceps > Glandiceps talaboti. The sequence goes on along the minus strand of NC_135564.1, from coordinate 13,445,703 downwards.
GGCTGTCATTGTGATTTAGACGGGATAAGATATTGTGAGTAAAACAAGCCAAGAATCATTCAACCTCGTAGCCCTAACTCATTTCAATCGTCGTTTCTTCATGATTTTGTGGGTATAGAAGGTGATCAATTTTTATCCGTTTGAGTACAGTGTTTTTCCCTGGAGTACAAACTGTATGCTTATCAAATCCCTGCTAACCCTCTGTATTTGCTGCTTGCTAGACGATCTTAATTCCGCCAACTTTCCTCCGTATTGATATTGTCAAATAATCTCTTAAAATTGAATCCATCTTAGTACCTTTCTGCCATTGGGTAATCGCGGATTTGACACAAACACAACTTTCCTCCAATAGCTCCCCGATACTGTATTGCCTTAGTTTTGATTAGAGTGGTTGCTATGAAATATAGACACACAAGACTGCGAGCCATTATGCCACAAGTAGATGTCCCGCCGTCAACGTAAAATATCCATCTCTCCTTCAATTTTTTGAGGCATTTTTTACGATTTTTTCGTTTATTTCGCCAACTTGCCGTAAAATTTTAATGCACCATAATGGGTGTAATGTATTGAGTGTGATTAGTGATTACAATGGCCATGCTATCAAATTAATCTCGTCATATGTTGTTACATAAGTCAAATTATTATAATATCTTTGAAACTGTTTTTTCTTTAATACTGGCCGAAATAAACTGGCGGGTAGCATCACGCAGCGATTTTATTTTGTCTGTGTTTCTTTATTTGCTGTTGAAATCGGGTTTATAATTTAGTGAGTTTTTTTTTGTATGTGTGTGTCTTAATTCGTATACATCTTTCAATCAGCGATTGACTTTTAACGATTGTGTTCATGTGGATTTCTATTCATTTCTCCGATTCAATATTATGACGGGAACTGCATTCAAAAGGCGTGTATTGATATTCATGCCGCATAATTGAAGCATTTGTGTGGAGAACGCTTCCTCGGTGAGATGGAGATGGGATTTTTCCTGTGTTCGGGGTCTCCCATTGCCGCATAAACGTTACATTGTGCGAGCTGTATATTGTGATTAAAGATTAAATAGTGCTATAGTAGAAGGCTTTAACACTAAATTTGCTCATAATAACTTATAGAAATGCGCATAGTCATAAGTGTCGTTGACTGCCACTGTGAAAGGCTCCCTTTTCACCTTAACGAAATTACCATTAAGAACACATTGAGGAAATATTTGCGGGGATAACAAAGGGAGGGTTTCTATCTGCCAACACAAACCCCAACTCAGCCATTCAAAAGGCCGATAAGATAATTCACGTTTTGCCTTACAAGGCGCAGAATATAAGTGTTTTTTAAAAAGTTCTATACAGCCTCAGTTCCGTTACAGCCATTTACTTTTTAAGATAAAAATAACACTCCAAATGTTATTAGAAAAACCTCGTTTAGTAGCATGATGGCGAAAAAGAAAAAGATATTCAATTCATGTATCTTGGGTTCTTGATTAGTTTTGTTTTTACCTTACTAGTACAACATGTCAATATGTTTCCTTCATGTTGCATTTCATGTATTTATCTGTATCTAATTTAACTAACCAAAACGTCTGGGAAACCATGCCTGATTTTCATTTTAATAGTGCTGCTAGTAGCCGCCAACAGCTAGCTGCAGGCACTTTTAGATCTCCCACTCTGACGGTGTTCTTTTTGATGTTTTTACTCCATATTGCATTTTATTAGAACTCTCAATATATATTGGTTATAGAGATTTTCCTTTGACGTGACAACCATATACTCCGTCTGTCAGTGAGGAAAAAAATAAAGCTTATATGAAATTGGTCAAGCCGCGGCTTTGCTCTGCTGTGCCCAGACCTCATCTCTTTTGAGTATATGACATACCGGTTCAGTTTTCATTTTACCTTCAGGGGAGACTCGTTGAAATCACCATTGTATCCAGTACACATTGTCTGGGTTCATCTTAAAACACTTTTCCCAGGCATTGCTTCCTTATTGTTTTACAAATAGAATCAAATTTTATATGTATCTTTTCTGACCACAGTCGGTGTTTAAAAAAAGAGAGAGAAAAGAATACATGGGTGTTGTGTGGCCACTATGACCTGACAGTCGAGCCTTGAATACGAATGACAAGGGAGATAGAATGTGCGTGATGACGTTAACCATATGCCCGAATCGAGTCTTCAATAACTATTGCAGTTGACTAGCCTGGGGGTAGTATTCAATACCGGCAAAGTATATCAAACACTGTAACAGGAGCTGCATCGTTTTAAATCACACTGACAAAAAGACAATGAAAACGCGCTATTTCTTTCTCTATTCCAAATCACTTAAAATATAATTATAAAAAAAAAAGATACAGGTGTGAATTTATTTTCGAGGAGGGGGGGGGAGAAGAGAAAAATAGAAGGAAAGAAATAATCGGTAATTAGATTTTGGCGACCTTGATAACTGAATCATAACAATTTTAATGTGGTTGATTACCGTAATAGTGTTCAATGAGTAGCAAATCGTAAAATAAAGCACCGAAGATTATCAGGGTAAAAAGATGGTATATAAATAAAAATCCATCTGATGTAGATATCCACACGAAACTTGCTTCTCATTCATATTCAATCAATGTATATACAAAACGTAGACATTGATTTTGTGAACAGGTCTCAAATGAAGGTTTGTATAGCCGTCTTAACCATTATATACTAAGTAAGAGAGCTTTTACATTGTCAATGCGTTTTACTCTATGGAAATGATTTAAGCTGACTTATTCAATTTGCCAAATTGAATTAGAAACTTTAACCGGATTAGAAGGTTAAGTTTTCATTCTTATTCAGTCATCTTTTTGTTTAATAATTTGCTAGTTTTTCCTGTGTGTCGTACTTTCCATTTGCTTATAATCACACGTTGAGATGTTTGTTAGATTGCATCCAAGTTATGCTTCTACACATCTCGCTGTAGGAAATGTCGAGCCAAGTCTCAACAAATTGAGTGCCACTCATCATTTTCGTTTGATCTCCCATTGACTTCAATGACTGTCGACCAAAATCTTGCTTGTGTCTGATTTTTTTTGACGACATTAAACAATACTTTAAAAACAGAAATTAGTTAGAGCCGTTATTGAAGGCCCGCAACAATAATTTGAGACGAGGCTAGTTACTTAGCTATTATGCTCGACATTTAACAACATGCAAATCGAATATTCACCATTTAGGCGATAAAATTATGGAGTATCGATGCGATATCTCTGTGATAAAAAGTAGTTTGGCGGATGTTATATTGAGCGGTGTCAGGTGAGTCACGAACGGCGGTGTATATACAATACGAAGATACTCTCAGCAGTATAAAGACAGTGGTCTGGGACTTGATGTAGCCTCTGTTTACTTGTGGCCTCTCCCGTAACACAAGTATTACAATAATAGACACATAACGGTGTGAACGACTCGTCATGGACTTGGATACATAACCACTCCTTACCCTATTACAACACACACAAAGCAAGCACGTTTTATTCCACCTCGTATTCACAAGCATGAATGATTATTTTTCCATGGAGTTTTTACCGAAGTAAATATTTTCTTAGAGGGAGAAAATTTATTGATTTTGTGTTGAATTTCTTCTCGGGGTGCGCAGCTGTTAACATTTTTCTATATGTTGATAGTATGTCAAACATATGTAGCTAAGTAAGACTAACATTTAGCCAAGGGGTTTGTCGAATAGTACAAATATGAGAGAGTGTTAGAATTTGGAATTTCGTCTATACTTTCCTGCCATCGGTACTGGAAATACTCAGAGATGTTTATATTTGGTTAGACTGGAAAGGCTACCGCTTTACTATACTATGTTTGTTTTGCTAAGGTCTCTAGACATCCGAACTAGAAAGCACTCTTGCCGTTATTTGGATGTTCGGGTTCTGTGTCATCTCGCCTTCGTATACACATTACACGCTATACATGCATATTTATATAAAGAAAGTGTGGTTTATTTGGTAATCTATGAAGTAAACGAAAAATCTGGTATGTCGGCGGTAATGCTAGATCGTTCAAGTATGTTGTCCAAGTAGTGCCGTTGTTACGTTGTACTTAAAATGTCTGTTAGTTTGCATGGCTAGCTTTACACAAGATCATATCGAATCAACGCTAGCTTGGTAGTGTTATAAATACAACTCAGATGTTTTGGAGCGTCCGTCCTGACAGGGCTCCACAATATCACTTTAACATACATACATTGCATATATTTAGTAAGTTATTTATAAACATAGCTGTACACACACTTTTCTGTGCAGTCCCTATTCATTATTTTATTGCCTGAACTCTGAAAGCCCATGAATACATTTTCAATAAATTTATGCGATTTTTAGTATTCTTCAGATTTCTGTTCTTCAAATATTCCTTTATGTTTTTATCGTACCTACCATCAAATTTGTTCAGCTTAGTTTTTTAATTTGACAAAACGTATACTTTACGATCGAATTTTCTCATTCTTGCGTCCCCTTTTCTTCATTTTATCGCATTTTTGTAGCGACCATAAGGACACACTAAATTTACCCTAAATCGAGAAAAATGTGAGTGCAGATGTGTTAGGAGCACACTGGGTTGGAGTCATTGAAGCATTGCCTACTGGTATCACATAGTATAATATTTCGGGTACACGGTATGGGTGGGTGAGCGCTCCCGGACCTGTGACGTTGCAATGTAAACGGCGAATGTATCCAAGTTGTAAACCGTGGCCGCGTGTTACCAGCGACTAATATGTTTCATAATTTGTAAACAACTAACTACCGTTTTGACATGTAAAGTCATCTCAACCATATTCCAAATGACACGTCCCCTGCTGAACTTTGCCACTTGCCTGATTGGTCCAATCCGAACCATAGCAGTTCCCGTCGTTTGATTTGCAGCATGTCCATAAGTTTTGTTAAATGTAGCGTGTGTAAAAAGTAGTGCGTAGACGATATGGCACTATCTTGAATACTTCATTTCCCAATTACGGTTTATCAAAAAAGAGGTAATTCACTGTGCTAGTCGATTCACTCTCACATAACTGCCACTAACAAATTGAAATATTAAACTAACTTTGTTGTAGGCTCAGGCTGGTGTAGTGATGACGTCATTTTCTTGAGAGAGAGAAAAAATGTGTAGGCACACAACAAAAGTCGTCAAAATTTTGAGTCAAATTATCACGGCTGAAGAAGTTTTTGATGACCTTAGCCAACACCCGGGGTACTATTTCTATTCTTCCAGCATCTGGCAAGTTCAAGTTCCTACTTATCAGACTAGTGAAATAAAGACAAACAAACAAACCCGTCAGATGATATGATACGGCAAAGTACACTGTAATAATACAAGTATATAGTATCCAATAACGCAGACCTTCCGCTGTCGTTTAAACATAGAAAACTTAGTAATATTTCATTTCTCGTCAAAATTTTCACCAGTTTTTTTTCTTTTATTTCGTTCCAAGTAGTTGTGGAAGACTTGTACATGTTATAATATGTTGTTTCGTTGTTTCACAAGACTGGTATTCGGAGTTGTCGTGGAAACGTGACGAACAGACAGGGGCTGGGTTGTTTTCAGTGAATTTTGTTGATAGCATAGATTCAGCTGGTGATACTCAGTGTATGTTCAATTTCCATTTCAACACAATAGAAGGTAAACAGAAATAAAGGACTTAACAAAGAACTGAGAGGGGTGTATTGAGTAGTGTAGTGTCATATATGCCTAGCTATTGGCGAGATCCGAACGTTCTTGGATATCATGTATACTTTAGCTGTTAGCTACTGTTCTTTTTTACTTTAAGTACATTAATTCAATAGTGTAACAATACAGTATTTTGTGTTAGTATTTTGAAGGAAGCTGGGAGTTTTTGAGAAGCAAGTGCGCAGTAGTATCGTTGACAATTGTGAGACCGGCGTTAGCTGGAAGGCATCGCAGCCAAACGTGCCGCTTTGCATCGCTCACAATCGACTCTATGTACGCATTGTCAGAGCTGGTCTCTCTGCTTTGAAAACACACAATAGTTAGTTTGGTGTCCGGTTTACATTTTGTACACAGTCCCTACAGCCATGTCTTGACTTCTCCAGTCTACTGCATCTCTAGATTGGACGTGAGAATGAATACAAGGTGTCGGGGTGAGTGCGCCTATCTCCCCCGATGACCTCCTGACTGTATAAGCTTTGTCAACACTGCCATCACCACGTATCACACGCCATCGAGCTTTCTCTGCTTATTTCTACTATATTGTCCATATATAGGGTTAAACAGTTAAAAAATCTTCCGAGGTTGACTACATTTTTTTTCCTTCAGCTTTGTAAACATATTTCTGGGTACGATAAAACAATGTTATGTGAAGTTGAAAGGAAAGATAACAGGCCATCCCAATAGACATTATCCATCCATTATAAACCGAAATAAAGTGTTAGTATTTTCCGTTTCACATCTTATCGCCACTTCTTATGAATAACGTGTTATTTTGTACTTCTTTTTCTGCACTCGGTGTCACTAACTATTATCAACGGAGGTCCATTCGGTATTATAGTGTGTAAGTGACGTCTATTTTGATAGTGCCTTTTATTAATATTTGCAGTTAATACTGAAATTCTTAAATCGCTATTTTCAACTGAAAGTCGACGATAAATAGCCTTTATTAATCTCTTTAAAATGAAATTGGGATTTCTTTCAATCTGTCAATCGTTACCGAGTTAGACAACTCTACGGGGATTTTTGGGGGTGACAATGGTTTACATAGCGGTGAGCGCCATTCGCTTTTTAACTAATCACGTGAAATGTTTGTTTACCAATAAATATGTAGGGTTGAAAACACTGTAAACAATATGGTGGCAAGTGTTTGACAGCAGTAATGCTGAGTCCTGTCAACAATGTCATATATTGTCATGAAACATGGTTGAGTGTCACTTCTGTAACGGAACTGTTTGATGGGTATCAAAGCCATGAATATCGCAGATAATGTTATGAATTTTTAGCTGATAGTTGATACGGGCATACAAATCACGGCTCTGCAGAGTAGACGGTCTCCCTAATCAATATTTGCATCACTTCAAATTTTTTTTTGATTCGTGTTTTTAATTAAGGGGAGTCATCAAGAAACAAATTGTTGTTGTTCTTGCTTCTGTTGTTGTTCTCTCTCGTTAACTATCGGAAGTTTCTCGACCAAATCCGATTACGGGGGATGATTCCTTTTGAATCCGGAAGAATGTGAAATCAAGTCCGATCCACTAAAGACAAATCGATCGCACAGACCTTTGTCATTGTTCCGTTGAAATAAGAAGGAAAACGGCATACACGCCCTAAACTATTCGACCATTCAAAATTCACGGTCAAACCACGCTTTTAACCTCGACATCGAAATCAGAACGCTTTCCGCTTTCTTTCTTTTTTTTCTTATCCCCTTTTTCAAGTTTTTAACTTTGTTCATTGTTGCAATACACTACTCCTTTTGTTCGATTGTGTCTTCCTTGTTTCATGTGATTGGTTCGTTTGATTTATAACTGTTTGATGACGGGTAGCCTTCGTGGCGATTCTGTGTCTTACCAAGTGTATATTATCATTTGCTAGTCTATAAACCATTCTGTGACGTACTCCATTGCAACCTATCTCATAATTAAAACGAAGTGTCATCAATGTTTCAAATTTATCGTTTCATCAAAAAATACTAATTAATTTATATCCGAGCAATAACACACTTGACGAGAGAGGGGGAATGTCTGAAACATATGTCAAATTTTAAAAAAGAAATTATGGTTACGGTCTATGTTGTGAAAGCCGTGTACGAAATTTTCAAGAAAAATGCTAATTTTGGAACGAACGATCGAGTGTATTGGGTGTTGTCTAAGACCACTTGTAGCATGTGCCCACGCTTCTCGGTAAACAAGTACGACATACTGTACTCCGTGCCCTTTGACCACAGCGTGGTACAGTTAGTCGGTTTGACCCTTATTGAGTCAGAAAAAAAAACATCACATGTTGACAATTTCATTCAAAAAATATATGGTGCTTTTAATTTTGATACGTTGCACACTTTGTTGAAATAGTCGACCTACAAAGGTAGCACAATTCGATTCGAAACTGAGCAGTTCATTGAGAATTAAGTTCCTCTTTTTTTCTGTTCAAAATTATTCAGCCATATTTTGGAAACGCGAAGTGATTATTATCACAGCATATTTCGTTTAAGTCACAACGAAATTTTTTTTTTGAAAACTAACAGAGAGTTGTCAAGAGTCTTTCCCCGATAGAGTGAATCTTTGCCAGAGCGTATCAGAGTTTTTGCGAGGTTGAGTTTGTATGCTATTAGAAGAGCCACTCCGTAAGTTAGTAAATACCCACTGTAAAAGCGTGTAACTGGCCGATACGCTACAGTCGTGTCTCCATTCAATCTAGCGGTGATTTATTCTATCGTTTTCCATGCATCACGGCGATTGTTTTTCAAACCATGTTAAAAAAGTGGTCACACTTTAAATCTTGTCTGAGGTAACAATACTTCAATGTTACTATGTCAGACTATGCTATGTAGCGGAACGTGACAAGTTACCACCAATGCAACAACTCCCTATACTAACTACAGACTTCATTTGGTACGGACTCCGTTATTAGAAGTCATTATTGTTGAAGAAAAACTGGGGAATACAGATTTGTTAGATGTGATGTTGCCGTCAAAAGATCAGTGGGGAGTTGAATGTGTGTCCCGGCGTGGTCATCCTCAATTTGGTAGACAAACAAACGAGTTTGATCTATTTATAGTTTGCTGTTAAACACTAACAACTGGTAACTGACTGTGTTGTGACTATAAACATAACCTCCTATATCACACATTTAGTCATTCGCAGCTTCGTTGTCGGCAAATAATACCACACATATACGATACACTAGCACGAGCTAATTTGGAACAGCTTGTCTGGAAAAACGTTTTAGAGAGACTAGGCAGTATCAGTGTACTGTAGATAGGTACCCCGGTGATAGGCAATTGGAGGCGTGTACTTTCGAATCCACTACAAAGTGCCGCTAAATGATACTACCACTGGCTGATAGGTGAACACATCAGCACGTGCATACATGGTGTAATTTGTGAGTTAGAAATAAAACCCAGAGCCATGGTTCCAAGTTTGCATTCTGGACGCCTGAGAACACAAGTTGTGGACGGCAATGCTGTATTTCGTCAAGTTGTCAGAACAAAACCATGCAGTTAACCGTATCAAGAATTCTCACACACGGTTACTAACATAGGCACACAAAATAGCACGCTGTTCTAGTAGCATGTAAGAAATACGTTTATTTCTGTTTGAGTTTATACATAGCTTTGTTATAATGGAGAGGATATGTTACAAAAGTACACCTGTTTCACCTGATTTGGACTTCAAAAAACAATTTGACAGTCTTTTTTATAGACATAAAAAAGGAACAGAACCCAGCAGGGGGAAGTGACACGTTGTTAAAAAGGGGGGATGAAGATGATGAGTTTGGAAGTGAGTGATACAACAAATTCACGGCTATCGGAAAAAAGTGAAATTTTTGAACAAAATGTAAGTTGTAATCGGTGGTATGGTTTCTTAAGCTGCGGTCTATGATTGGCAACGACACTGAAACTTCACATAGTCTACACACAAGTTTCAATGAACGATTTCATTCACAAATATCTAGTCACCTGGTATTTCCGCCCATAACTTCGGTCCAATATTTCCTTATTTTCTATCAAAAATAATTTGTAAGTAGACAAATCGAAAACCATGGTTATTTTTTCAAAATGTCAAAAAATTTAAATAACGTCTCTACATTTAGCAAATAATTTACAGCTTTTTTCGGAGTTGCTGGTCCAGAGCAAAAAACAGTGTCCAAACTGACAACTTATAAAGAACGTTTCCGTCTTGGAGACTACGGACAGTGGTCATCGTATACAAATACTATGACGTCACGATTCTTTAAAAAAAGTTCATTTTAAAAACAACACATGCAACATTGTCCATGAAAATTCTAAAATCACAAAAAATATTCCTTGCTTTTTTCAAATTTTCCCGCAATTTTCATAAACAATTTGGCAAATTTGATAAAAGATATCCGTGAACTTATGAAGTTGGCACAGATTGAGAGCATCAATCGGTTGCAGTGGTAGATTCCCATTGATGATGATGCGAGTCCGGAGTTCCATGTTCAGTTTCTATTTAAGAAAATACCATCGTCTCGATGCACATTTATTAACTTCTGAAGATGTGGAAAAAAAGGCAGAAAGTTCGGTGGTTACAATTTTTAACTGGTTGACTCGTTCACTGCCATATAAATTGTTCGTCTGCTTCTCTTGGACCGCAACACGATGTTGTCTACTAAATCCAGTGAAAATGGACACGGCAGTCAGTCAGTCTGTGAGTTCAGGGATATCGTGCAACAATCTGGAAACCTCGCTCACAAATATGAACTATAACAATAAACTTCATAAGCTTACTGAGTTCTAGCACTCAATTTGGGCCACATTCAAGAACTTGAATTGATATTCGTTGGTCGCAAACACTGGCAAAGAGAAATACAGTCTTTGTATGCAGTCCGAACAGTATCACCGCGATGAGAGGTTGGTAAGGGCCATCGCTGCGTCATATTCTCTATGAACTGATTGTCCATTCACTCCGACATGAACTCCTATCCTGAAGCAGATAGAGATTAAAAAGTAAAGTTCAGTGCAAGTGAACACCAAATGTTCATCGGAAATAAATTGGCAAAATCAATAAGTAAAGTAAGCTAGAATGTGGCGTATCGGTTTGTATCCTGCTCTAGGCAGTTATCTTCAACGCGCAGTGTTATTTTTATACTGCATAATTATCCCCTAAGTATTTAGAACTTCAATAATCATCCACTACTTGGCTAATAAGTGAAACTAGAAACTAGCTCTACTAGTCCGCCATACTAGCGAGTCGGTTCAAATCGGATCATGGAGACTCCACGAGAGAGGGGATTACTGAATGACACGCCTAACTATGTATCGGGCTCCGTGGTTTCCGTTCCCAATATACAGACACAGTGGTGTGTACAAAACACGAAAAACGACATGAAACACTCTAATTCTAGATCTGCAAAACCGTCCGACTGTTTTAAGAACCCAAATAACACTGTGCTCAAAATATTATCACTTTGTATTCTTAGCTAGGGATAATCATAACATCGTGAGCTTCCAACCCCTTGTCACACGGCTGGTTCTTGTTCAACCCTATTCAAGTCAATAATGTTTCTCATGCAAAAAATAGAATCATTGTTGTGATGTCAATTAAAATTTAAACATAAAAATTCTCAACGTATGTACGTCAATAATGAAGCATAATGGTGGAGTACAGTAAACGCTACTCTCATTCATCAAACATGCCATTATTAAAATGAAATAATTATAGACTATGGTGAAAACTGCCACGCCATAACTGTTCTATCACCATTATATGAACAGTGTCTACACTTTCCTATTATGCTATAAAATCATAATAAAAGGTGTCTTAAATATTGGCAAAATGAATAATGCACAAAATCCAACAATATTACATATCATTTTATGACACATAATTCACGTGTTTAAAACGTCACTTCTTGAAATTTGCGGTCGGTTAAAGATCAGAAAACCCGGTTAATAATATTAAAGTTGGATTCTGCATCTGCTGAGATAACACGGGTTGAAAAAAAAAATTGAAATAAAAGTCTGGTTGAGAGGAAAAAAAAGTGACGAAATAGAACAGAGAGGAAAACAAGAAAATATTGCTATTACCTCTTACCTCTTTGGTACCGGTTTGAAAGCAGTTCGAATTGCGGTGTCACCCGTTTCAATGGCCTGTACTGATTTCTCGCCGCGTAAGTCGTCTATAGAATTGAACAAGAAAACTCCGATTCAACCTAAAATTTGTTGTACGTCTGTGCAATACTACAAGTTTCGTACGTTTTCCACCAATTAATCGACACTAGAGTTTACCATTTGACAACGAGTACTCATACACAAGTCCCGCCACGGCGTAACTGTTCTGAAGTAAGTATGCGAAGTTCGCCTCGTGTGATGAACGGACACAAGTAAGTGGACACCACTAAGTCATTTTATAAACTGAATAAAAATTATAGTAAAATTCGTCATCTCGCAAATCTAGTGACTTCGTGACACGGATGGGCAACAAGTAGTTGTGGTTTTTTAAATATTTTTGGATAAGAATTGGAATGTTGTCTTACCTTCTCTGTGGAAAGCTGCTGCGGCCAGACTGTACTTGGTTGCTTCAGCACTGTTATGAGCAATCATAGCAAGGTCCCTACTTGGTCCCGAATGTAACTCGCTAGCAGAAGCCCTTACGGCATTGTCAGTTGCCAACATAGTTTGTGCATGAGAAAATACTGACGAAGCTGTACTTGCATGACTTCTGTTTGCCGACGTGTACGCTATCCTAGATGCTTGTGGATGAAATACACCATCCACCCAGTGTTGAAGTGAGTTCACATTTGGCTCCGTACTAAGATGTGCGGCAAACGAGCTACTGGACAATGTTTGGTGGCATAACGGCGATCTTTGTTGTAATTGTAATTCCGGGCTACTTGGATTTGAGGTGCGAGCTAGCGAAGCCAATGACCAGATTTTGGGTTTTGTTGCTGGTTGTGGTTGTGTCGACGATGTGGAGGTATTTGCTGTTATTGTACTTGTGTTACTAGAATTCTGAGGATGTAACGGTGGTTCCGATATATGTAACGAATCAGACGCGGTATTTAACGAATGCCTGCAAGTGTCCTCCTTATTCCTGTCGTCTGTGTCATCACCACTGTCTTCCTTAACATTATCGTCCAAATCATCATCATTTTCTTTATCTGTGTCTAAAAAGAATTTTAAAAAAAACAAAAAAACTTACTCATCGTGTTTATGGACACCACAATGTTACAACAATCACGAGGAGTGACTGCATTAAAAATTTACATCACCCTTTCCTTACAAACGTTATTGGAGTGTGCTATGAGATAACCTTTTCTTGTCAATAGAAATCCCGTTTTTATTCTCAAAACTTTCCAGGGTCTACTCTCCCACTTTCAGTGAAGCTCAAATCTTAATTAAACCTTGAAACGAACGAATGAAGGTAAACTTGGTCGATTCGTGTTTTCTTCTCTCTCTCTCAAACTTCAATATGGTTTGTTTTTTTTAAATGAGAGAATTACATTAAAAAGATTAATGAAGGAACGAAGAAATCAGAGTAATTTGAAACTATGAAAGGCAAGAAGTTGCAGTAATGAAACGGTACTGAAAGACAGCTACATATTAATTCTGGATAGGTCAGCTTCGGGTCTCGCAAAATGAGGAATCGTTCTACATATCTTAAATAAACAAAAGTGGTTTGGTTGGACATAGATTTAGTGTGAAGTATGTTTTATATGGGGGCAGAGAACTCATGAGTATGCTATCTCTACGGGACGTTAATGAGCAATGTGTGATAATGAGTTAAGTACTTCAGTGTATATACACCAATAACTCACCTAAACTATCCAGTCTTTCCGATCGGTTGTCATCATCATCTTTTGTCTCATCTTTGTCGTCGTCGTCATCATTTTCGCCTTCATCACCTGAGTCGTATTTCCTATCGTCGCCACATCGATTTCTCGGCGACCATGTCATTTTGTTCTCCTTTTTAAGTCGTCGACGAGCGTTGGCAAACCATGTAGATACTTGTGTTAATGTCATTTTAGTGATAATGGCGAGCATGATTTTCTCTCCTTTGGTGGGGTACGGGTTTTTCCGGTGTTCGTATAACCAAGCTTTAAGTGTACTCGTTGTTTCTCGGGTGGCGTTTTTCCTCCTAGCGGCACCGTTGATATCAACACCACCGTACCTACAATAACGACACCATATCAATCAAAATATGAACGTTTATATGGCCGTGTTTTCATGAAAAACAAAAACACATACGAGCTTGCATGCTTATGAATATATCAGAGGAGTTAACAAAACTGTACTATTCGACAAAATTGATAGTCTAGGAGCCTCTCCAAGTGAACAATACATAGTAAGAAATAGGAGTCGGAAAGTATGTTTGTTGAATACAGTTGTGTACATGGCAATACATACCTATCACCATAATATTGGTAGGTTGGGTCGTAAGGGTAACACGCGGTTGGCTGGTACGGTGAGCTCCAAGTTCCATCGGCGCTTGTCTTTAAATCATAAGTTGTGTTCTGTCGGGTTGAAGAAAATGATAGCGATCAGTCTGGAACGGTGTGCTTGGAGAGACAGTGCTAGGTTTGCTATTTTCAGCAAGATTTACTGATTTTTCAGCATGAATGCGTGTGAACATATCGTGAAGTATATCAATGGCTTAGCGCGTAAAAACTTTTAACCTGGATCGTGTTATTGTCGCCGGTTTGGTCACAACTGTGTCCTCTAGTCTAGTTCGAATTCGTCGTTGTCGTTAACAAATCCTATTCGTTTTTTTACGTTAAATTTGGTCGTTGTGGTCAAATTGAGGAAATTAAAGTTACAGTTAGCAGATGTGGTGTGTGTACTAACTATGTCTATTGTGAAGCTTTCATCGTTGGCAGTGCATTAAAAACAGAACAGTCATAATAAATGAACGAAATGTCGACAAGTCACTTCAAAACTTACCAATGGTGAGTAAAAGGCTGACGGATCTGTCCCAAATGTAGGTACATAGCCTTGTTCGCTGGGATAACTTGAACCATAGACAAACGGCAAACCGGCTACTCTTGAGTGCATCAGAGTGGCAGCACGGCTTGCATCGTACTGACATGAACATACCGTCTGCCCCGTGTGTGGGTCTGTCATTATGGGACGACCACTCTCACAACACGATGTTGAGCTGTGGCTTACACTTGACATAAGTAACTGTAACAAAACCAAAGACAATATTTTCAAGACTTGTGGTAACTTTGTGGAAATAAACAGCGACGGAAGTTATAATCGCGTCTGTGGTGGGGTATCAAAGCGTCGAAGACAGCATTAAAACATGTACTAGTAAGAGATGTTCGTCGTAAATACATGAATGGTAGTCGTCTTGTAAACTTACTACATTGAATGGAATATCACTATTAGACAAGTTTTTAAAGTGTATTTACCTGGGAAGACGTCGCGTATGGATAACCAATGGGATAAGCTGCGGACATGACAGTGTACTAATTTCTAATAGTCCAGACAAGTTGGCACAGTCACGGTATTGGTTTAAACTTGGGGTAGTTTGCTGCGGGACCGGTGTGGTTCAGCTGTACAGTGTAATGACGAACTCCTACTGTATACAATTATATAGGACCATGTAGGAAGACCCCTGTACTCGCTATATTAAGGACGGAGATAGAGCCCTGTATGTTCGATGGTTTCAGGCTCCCGACAGCCTGCTTTCTCCAGCAAAACAGGTCACGATGGCGATGGTGCAAGGGTGCACTGCTAGTCCGAGGAAGCTGTGTAACCGTGTGTAATGTACAATGCTACGTGGGCCTCGGTTCCTATGAAAAGTAAAGAATGGGGGTCGGTAACTACTATCTTATCACCATGCATGTATGTACTCCCGAAACAGACCTACGTCATATTGACATTCAGTTGATGTGACAGTTCCGCTGAGCTTCACCAATCAAATTAATTTATGACCAACCAAATACATTGGTCGAATGCGCCAAAATGATAGACAGGCCATGAGTTGTTAACATTCATTTAGCCGGCTAGACAAGTACACAACAGACAAGCAGTACAATAAAGCTCCGCCCACAATGGGTGGACTGCATATGAATACCTGCCCATTTGGGTGTACTTCTCGTGTCCACAACTAAGCACGCCAGTATAATGAACGATAAGCAGTGTTTTGGCAGGCAAGCTTTGACCCCATTGTAAGAGCGCACTCAGAAAAAATACAACGTATAAATGGAAGCTAAATTTGATTGTAAATTAACCGTTGTACTATGCTAGGGGTGATGCATTCTATAGTCAACCTCCGGGCAATACTTAGTTGTCATCGGTGCGTTCGAGCTGTTTTCCCGGGCTGTATACACTTCAAGTTCGCCGGTAGTTTACTAACCGTATCTCGCTCGTCTCTTCCGTTGTTGTTACCACCAACACCATACCATGTTTACAGCGTATACACATCACTGCCCTGGGCAAAATAACCCCATAACTTATTTTCCGTTGTTTTACTTTCACTAAAGGCCGGTATATATAGTGTAGCAGTCTACGGTCGCATTTCGATTCCAAGTCGCGCCATTCTTGTACCAGCGTAGTGAGGATTTTTATTCAATTATTCACATCGAGTGTGGACATGTTGAGGTCTCTAACGTTTACAATTCTTTTGTTTCATTACGTTTTTTTTCACTGTTGTTTTTGTTTGAAGTATGTAAGTTTGGATTAGCTGCATTATTGAAGCCACTATGCTAATGAGCTCGGAGGGTATTTAAAACATCGCTTCTGTAGACTACGTACACTATTCACACTCTGCCATTCTCATCCGGATTAAAATGAAAACAAACTCCGATGGGAGGCGTTTTACTCGCCTAAATCTTATTAACACCTTTGTCTTGGTTCAACTTAGCGTGCTTTATCTTGCTTCTCTGGCTTGGATATCTCGACCCCTTGCTGTGATCATGGCTACAACTCGAGATCCACTTTCATGCTTTCGTTAATCGTAAAGCATATCATATAAATGCACTTTGAGTATCTGGTTATTGGTTTGGAAATTCTTTTACAGCCAGGTTTCTGGTTATGTATTCATCATCAACTCTGTGTTTGTAACGTGTTTATCAAATTACCATGTTTTACATGTTCATCAAACACCGTCCTCCTTTGCGGCCGATAGTTCGACTTCACAACATATTGCAACGTATCTTCGGAGTATCCATTAAAATTTTGTTACAACAAGATCTCGAAATAAGTTGCGCTTTCTTGACTTTTAACGTAAACGTTTAAGAAACGATTTCGGGGAAAGTATATAAATACGTTATCAAATTTACTGAGATCGAGACATTTTATTTCACTTTCCTAAAAAAGAAATATGGCGGGTTTTCATTTCAGTTTTTGAAGACGTAGAAATATTAAGCTTATGTGTCGTTTTGATAGTGTTTTTTAGTGGGAACGCAAACTCTAACGGTCACATGTCTAATACCACCTGTGTTGGTCGAAATACGATTTCTCTTTGTCTTCAATACAACCACGTTGTTTGGCTTTGTAAAAATATCTGCATCTGATTAGCTTACGGATAGAAAAAAAAGTAAAGTAGACGAGAAACCAGATACCTGGCGCGGTAGGTAAAATATACACGACTAGTCGAGAGATTATCTTTCGGTGGGTCTCGGCACATGTATCGTGTCGTTGAAAAGGTAAACACATAATAAACAATGGAGAAACACTGTTGGCCGACTTGATTCTCTTTTTGCCTTCAGCCCCGGGTAATTCACTACAAAAGAAAATCTGATCAGATATTTCAATTGGTAACATTCTGGAAACGCCGACCCTTCCAGCAATCGTGACATACTTTGAAACCTAACCGTACGAACTGAAAACTTCGTTCCTAAAAAAAAAAACTAGCGGCGTTTAGGCAAAACTTGCGCTTTGCTGTTGGGAGGGCGACATAACACTGGTGAGATGCTAGGTAGCTATTTCTTTGACGGTCCATTAAGTTGATATGGATAACTTAGCAGGCCTTAGGCTCGGATATAACTTTCATTTTTTTCATAAGAAGTAGCTCGGAGGGTTAGCAGATCAATTAAAACCATAGCTGGCAAGCAATGAGGGAAACTAATTATGATATGTAGCCGCTTGCTGGCAGCTATATTTCTCCAAGTGTCTACTAGCAGCTGGCTTACTTTTCCTTCTCATGTTCTCGAAGTGCTGACATTCGCTTTCGAACGGCAACATAGAGCTGGTTACGGATTTAGTACTACACGGTATGTGCTTTTGCTTAATGTGAAATGACAGTAAAGCAGTGCTAATTAGAATTGGTGTATGTTTGTACAACAGGGAAACTACACCGTTATGGTGCCTTACAAATCCAGCCCTAAGTCTGTGTTTACCCTTCTCGGTTACCGAACTGTAAGTAGTAGTGTAGCCACAGTATTGTACTGGGTGTGTAAATGCATACACTTTCTTTTCACATTCAACATTTAAGATGGTATCTATTTTGCAAAGGTTCACTGCTTCATTTCATGCTAATGTCGCCAGTATTTCATTCGATAATAGGTCCCGACTCCACGCAGCTTGAAAAAGTACAAGAAAAAGATACAGCAACACGGCTTGCTTTACATTGTCCCTTTTGTTTAAAACTAAGATAGTGAAAGTAGATATAGTGAAATTGAAGTTCGTCACTCCATTATCAAAATTGTATGTTATCAACGTGGCTCACGTTACGCTATGTGACGGGGAGATGTAGACCAGTGTTTTGACACGACTACCAGGTAATAATAACGCTTTGTACTTCGTTGAGAAGGATGACTTCTTTTGTTTGAATGTATGCCTGCACATGCTAATAACATCACTTACAAAACGATAGAGTTTTAAACGACTTGTTAATAAACCAGTGTTCTGTTTCTTTTCTTTTCTTTTTCAAAAAGTATTTGTCGGCTCGTAATGACAGAGTTACACAATATTTCTAAACCACCTACAACAAAAACATGCATAGTGAACATCGTGACAAAATGCAGAGACAGTTTTTACATGAAAAAAGATGTCAGACTTATGTATGGATTGTGTATATCTGTTTGTACGAACAGGCGGTCGGATGGATGTCACATGTGTCTTGCTCTGCTTGTTTGTATGTATGTATGTATGTATGTATGTATGTATGTATGTATGTATGTATGTATGTATGTATGTATGTATGTATGTATGTATGTATGTATGTATGATGCGTGTGTCTATGTATCTACATGTATGCCAATATATAAATTAACCCAGTGTTGACATGTGATGTTTCGCCTGTTCAGCACATCACGTGACATATAATTTATGATACCAATTAGTAACTTCACACAGTATTACTTCAAATTTGTCACCATTTACAACCAGTTCTAATCAAAACTCATCACCTTGACGACATTTTCACGATCGCTTTGTCTTAAATTTTAACTTTCCAATTAGATACATATGCAGAGCAGTTAATTCTGCTGTTGATATCACGCGCTCTCTCCTCCTTCAATCATTGACACATCGATATATATACATACATGCACACACACACACACACACACACACACACACACACATATATATATATATATATACACACACATGCGTGTGTATGTGTGCTTGTGTGTATGTATGTATGTATGTATGTATGTATGTATGTATGTATGTATGTATGTATGTATGTATGTATGTATGTATGTATGTTATGCATGTTTGTAAATATTATGTGACTGTATATAAATTATAGATACATACATATATATAAATCAGAAAATGTTAAATTGACTTTATTTGTACATACGTGTTACTTGTGATTATTGTTACTAATTGGCATGTCTACGAGTGTACCTATCTGATTGAAATTAAGATTTCTAGTTTATTTTGATAAGAATTTGTTCTAGAGTGTATCGTTATATAAATGTAAGTTTACGTTGTAACGTTGATTCTATAGTTCACTTATTATGACGTATCTTACAACTGTGATTCTATAGTTGGCAGATTATGATGTATTGTACAACTGTGATTCTATAGTTGACAGATTATGATGTATTGTATAACTGTGATTCTATAAGTCGTGTAGTATGATGTATTGTACAACTGTGATTCTATAGTTCATGTAGTATGATGTATTGTACAACTGTGATTCTATAGTTGACAGATTATGATGTATTGTATAACTGTGATTCTATAGTTCATGTAGTATGATGTATTAATTGTACAACTGTGGTTCTATAGTTCATGTAGTATGATGTATTGTACAACTGTGATTCTATAAGTCGTGTAGTATGATGTATTGTACAACTGTGATTCTATAGTTCATGTAGTATGATGTATTAATTGTACAACTGTGGTTCTATAGTTCATGTGGTATGATGTATTGTACAACAGTGATTCTATAGGCCGTGTAGTATGATGTATTATACAACTATGATTCTATAGTTCATGTGGTATGATGTATTGTACAACTATGATTCTATAGTTCATGTAGTATGATGTATTGTACAACTGTGATTCTATAGTTCATGTGGTATGATGTATTGTACAACTATGATTCTATAGGTCGTGTAGTATGATGTATTGTACAACTGTGATTCTATAGTTCGTGTGGTATGATGTATTGTACAACTGTGATTCTATAGTTCATGTAGTATGATGTATTGTACAACTGTGATTATATAGTTCATGTGGTATGTATTGTACAACTGTGATTCTATAGTTCGTGTAGTATGATGTATTGTACAACTGTGATTCTATAGTTCATGTAGTATGATGTATTGTACAACTGTGATTCTATAGTTCATGTGGTATGTATTGTACAACAGTGATTCTATAGGTCGTGTAGTATGATGTATTGTACAACTGTGATTCTATAGTTCATGTAGTATGATGTATTGTACAACTGTGAGTCTATAGTTCATGTGGTATGTATTGTACAACTGTGATTCTATAGTTCGTGTAGTATGGTGTATTGTACAACTATGATTCTATAGTTCGTGTAGTATGATGTATTGTACAACTGTGGTTCTATAGTTCACGTAGTATGATGTATTGTACAACTGTGGTTCTATAGTTCATGTGGTATGATGTATTATACAACTATGATTCTATAGTTCATGTGGTATGATGTATTATACAACTATGATTCTATAGTTCATGCAGTATGATGTATTGTACAACTGTGATTCTATAGTTCATGTGGTATGTATTGTACAACTGTGATTCTATAGTTCGTGTAGTATGATGTATTGTACAACTGTGATTCTATAGTTCGTGTAGTATGATGTATTGTACAACTGTGATTCTATAGTTCATGTGGTATGTATTGTACAACTGTGATTCTATAGTTCGTGTAGTATGATGTATTGTACAACTGTGATTCTATAGTTCGTGTAGTATGATGTATTGTACAACTGTGATTCTATAGTTAGTGTAGTATGATGTATTGTACAACTGTGGATCTATAGTTCGTGTAGTATGATACACTGTACAACTGTGATTCTAAAGTTCACTTGTTATGATGTATTCTTGTACAATGAGATTTTAGATCATTTGTGATGTTATACGTCACGTCCTTATGATGTATCCTTGTACGATGAGATTGTGATGTATCGTTGTATAACTGTGATTTTTAGATCAATATCGATGTAATGTATCCTGTCTTGTACAAATGTGATTCTATGGTTCACGTTCAAGTTGTTATATATTGTACAGACGTGATTCTATGGTTCACATACTTATCGTTGTACAATTGTGATTTCTAGATCAACTACAATACTACGGTTCATGAAGTGTGATGTACAATTGCACAATTGTGATTCGACAGTCCACGTACGATGTGGCTTCTCATCGAACGCTAGGAGACACCAGCATGCTTTTCCGGTTTGTGCGTTTCTTCATCCACGCCATAACCTTTCAACTGAGGAAGATAATTCGGTCGGCAAGCTCTAAAGACACATTTATCGTATCGACCCAACGACGGCACACGGTCTTAGCGACTATCGGGAAAGGTAACAGTTAATGCTGGTGTAATGGAAGTTAGATATCCTATCAAAATTTAACCTGCAGCTTACTGAATGGAGATGAGCCTGTACCGCTGGGAATCTAATGTTTTGTTATTGGGGAAACACATCTCTGTCTGCAATCGCAAGTCATGCTCATGTTGGTGTAATTAGCTAGGGGATTGAAATGTCGTATCTATTACTAATTAGTATTCCGAGCCAAAACAGCGGCCCAATTCTGATTGGATTTGTCGTATTGTACGGAGTTGTTCCAAAGTATCAAAGACGTGTTTGCCGCCATTGTTCAGCATGTTTGCACGCATGTACCTACATTTCGGAACAAAATAAACAAGTTAGAACATTTGTCGCTGCTTTCATGCAACACGGTGTGTTTTTTTCACTTTCAAATGTGTAACACAGTCAAAAACAAGGATGTGGTCGGTAAAAGTGAAAAAAAAAATAGTCTACCGTGTGATGATGTGTTACTAACATAATACCTACATCGATCTGTTGCTACTTGAGTTGTATGCACTTTTGGCATTCCAACAGTTTTCTAAAGATAACTAGGTCCTAATTACATTGCTGGTGATAGAGGGCAAGCCAACAGGCTAAACAAAAGGTTTTGAGAAATCTGGGGGCAAGTCGACTATATCCTTCCCCTTTTGGCGGCTAAACCTGACGAGTTGAAGGTGTTACAAAGACGTAATCAGGCATGACAGATAGGACAAATTTTACAAAGTGGTCGCCATTCTGTCTCTCCTAGCCCCAAATATATACACCTCGTGGTTTTCAAGGCTAATCCTACCCCATTACTAATAGTCTTCATTTTTCAGTTGGTAAAAAACGCAACATTGGTAATAAATGTCATAACGTAAATATGAAAGATGCCAATGCTCGATTCGGTGTCGCAAAATGCGTATTTTGGGTAGGAGACAAGATTAACAAATAAAAAAATAGGTGTGACATTTACGAAGGAAAACATATGTCATGTAGGTGTGTTTCTATAAAGCACATTAGGTATGGACCGGTCGAGATGACAAGTTTGTACAATACGTCGATAAGACACCTGGCACAAGGTCAAAACAGCGGAAATCACGGTAAGAAGTGTCGATCGAGTGTGTCTGGAAATAGTGGAAGACCGTCATCAGTTCACAGGTATATGAAAAAGATGACGCGTTTGAATGACGTGTCAACCAAATAAATGAGTGGTAACAAATTATAATACCAGATTTGAAGTAAGGGAATGTGATACTATGATATTTCATTCGCCTTGAAGACTGAATAAAAAGGTATGATAGCGTATAAGAAGTTTGAACCCTCTATCCGTCGGGTCAGGAAGCTTGTAACTTACACTCTCACTTACAGTATCTTGGACTGAAATCTGGGATCAGTGGCAACTAGCCAAGCATACAACGATAAATTTTCGGGCAAAATCTCCGTGAAAGCAATATTAGATGAGTGCTAATGGGACGCAGCAGTGCGAATCATCGACAAGCTTAGTAGACGAAGAAGACTTGTCTACTGTGGATGTGCCAAGCTATCTTTGCCATTAACACAGACTACGGCAATTACCCAGGGATAAATGAACATCCGATTTCCAAACTTCACATCCTTAAAAACACATTTGAAAGTAATCCCGCGTTATTTAGTCGTAGTTTACTGCGATAATCCCGATTCCATTTTCTGTCATTTTGTTGTAAACGTTTTTACCGCATTTAGACGAGAGATAAGTGAAGTCGGGAAAGATGGCTTTATTTCAAGGCATTTTGTCAATGGAATCCCATTACCTGCCACGTTGGTCACAAGACGCCATATTACAATTAGCTTTGTGTTTGTTTCACTGAAGTTGGTATTGTTGTAAATAATGATTTACACTCATTGGCAACACATTGTTTTTCTTTTCTTCTCTTTGCTTTACGACCATATGCAGGTGTGAGGTGCTCATTGCCACACACATCCCAGTGTCTGCTGTCAACTTTGGAGTCATTTGTTTCCTCCGCCAAGCTTTTACGCTAAATGCAACTTGTAATTAGCCATTAGATGGCTGTGATTTGCCTACAAGATGACCCTAATCAGCCCAACTTTTGAATTGCTGCCGCTTTTCATAGGGCTTTGACAGACTGATCCTTCACTTAGCCTTGTTTCCTACCATTTGGTGCAAATGTCCAGCCTCGCCTCAATAGCGACACTGTAATAGATGTCTATCAAAACTATATAGAAAAGTTGAAGGGAGGCAATACTGTACTTTATTACAGGGGGGAAATATTTTTGGGTGATTAATTCGGAAAAGCTTTTTTCAGATTTTCGTAAAAGTAGAACTTGACTGTCAGACACATATATAGATTTACATAGATAGGCAAAATCTAATGGACGATGGATGACTGATTGATGCGAGAAAGAGAGAGAGAGAGAGAGAGAGAGAGAGAGAGAGAGAGAGAGAGAGAGAGAGAGAGAGAGAGAGAGAGAGAGAGAGAGAGAGAGAGAGAGAGAGAGAGAGAGAGAGAGAGAGAGAGAGAGAGAAATGGGGATACCCTTCTAAATCTGGGACAATTTCATGGTAGGCGAAGAACGTAGACGCAATGATTGTTTCATGACAAATGTCAAATTTGACTTTCATGTGTTATCAAAAATGCCGTTGTACATTTCCACAGTATGTAGATATATTTGTATAAAAATGGACATTGGTGTTAGATTTCAACTTAATAGTCGGTAACTTTAAAGTTGACGAGAAAACCAAGAAAACATCTTTCGATTGGAATCTTATAAACTTTTTTCACTCTATAAGCATCATAAACCTCTGAATAAATATTTATTATGACGTCACAGACTATATCAAAATGTTGATATTATTAGAGTTAATATCACGTGACAGTTCACGGTGATGGTTGCGTCCTTGGGTGATGATTATCCGTGTTCAGAATATGTCTTGGCGTAACAAATAAAATCATAACTTTCGGAATATGTACTATCTTCGCGCAAGAATGAAATCACATATATAACTTTTAAAATCGTTGAAAAACGACAAAGGACATGTTTTTAAAAAATAGTTAATTTCCTGTCTTTGGCAAACAGCGAGTAGCCTTGTAGTTATAGAGCATATGAATTTCATACAGAACTAGTATACTGCGTTTGCCAAGATTGCCCAATATTGCAATGCCCGATTACCCAGGTACTTGCCTATCCAGTTTATTCGAAATGTTTGTTAATCGATCGCTATCTCTGTTATCGCAAGTAGTTGTGAAACACAATGTTTATGTTGTTATAGTTGTTTATTGCATTTTCACCCTTTTAAGTGTTTGCAACTGTTCATTCATTTGTTAATAAGTCGGACTATCTATCCATCTCTTTATTACCAAAAGAAAATGTTGACTTTGAAGAGCTATCGCTGTTCAGGCTTAAAATAACATTGAAGCATTTGTGTAGTTGTAATACTAGTATATTGTTTCTAAATGTCAACAGTAAAGTTGTTAGGTGCGATCATTGATAAGCCGTTACCCCTTCCAATATGTTCATGGTTAAGAATAATTAACAACCCCCCCCCCTTATTTCAACATAAGGTCTGCACCTCTCTCCCTCCCTCTCTCTCTCTCTCTCTCTCTCTCTCTCTCTCTCTCTCTCTCTCTCTCTCTCTCTCTCTCTCTCTCTCTCTCTCTCTCTCTCTCTCTCTCTCTCTCTCTCTCTCTCTCTCCCTTGCTATTTCTGGTCATTTGTCAGAAGTAGCTAAAAATAAATCATACTCATTTCGGAAATATAATCAGAAGTGAATATATGTGTTTGTCAGTAAATGAATGGATGGATGAACGAGTGTGAATTTAGCACGCTTTAAAACACATATAGGCGTGGAATAAAAAGTAACGATTTCTACCCCTAGCTAATTTATCATACATTGCCAGTCTTTTAGATTACTTTGTGAACTGGTCGAACTGGTCGATAGCTCATGTCAGTTTCTAATCATTACCAATAATGCACATTTTCTGAGTTTAACGCGTCAATGCCGTGTGCATGCATGCATTAGTGTTCCTGAGACTTGGAGAAGTGGGCTGGAGATATCGACACCCATCACGCACATTTTGGAGCCAACATTTACCATGGGTTTTTAAAAAGTGTATCTATCGTATATCTAAATATTAATAAAGGAAATACCAAGTTACCAGAATGAAAGATTCTTGGAATGTCGTATGTACCTTACCGTAACTGCTACATCGAGTTTACACCGCGAAAACATGTAAACCAGCCGATAGCATACTTGATTCCTAAATACAAATCGTCAAATCAAGCGAAATAAGACCGAGCCCCAAAACATTTTATACGCATACAAGATTTTTGACAAAGGCAAAAGAAAATAATCACCATGAGCAGTAAAAAAATATATATAGGGCGTATAGAACCAAAATGTGACACCTTTATTGTGTTTTGAACGCCTGAAGAAGCACCGGTGTTTTTTTCTTGTCTTTTTGGTTGGCTCGCCTGGGTACGTTCGCTTGAGAGATATACTCGGGGTGTGTGTGAGTGTGTTCGGTATCTTCACGGTTTGAATGCCGTACGTTATCTGCCCATTCCAGGCGACTAGGTACGAAAGACTCCAATGGAGCATGTAGTATACAGCTTAAAGCTTTTAACGACCGGGCAACAATGTATCTATGCCTGACTCCGCCGTCGTCTTTCAATTCAAATTGGCAATATTATGACGGACAGAGTCCATCATCAGATCAGTAATTCTCGGTACAGCTGAGTGGCAACCCAGCTGATTATCCAATTGTTATTCAAAATCTGCCAGATTTGCACCTTTGTGTCTCCAATCGTGTAATATTCACATGATTGCAGTGTTATATGTATTATATTGAAAATATTGGTGTGGTGGGAATGTAACGGTGAAATCCCCCATACACATCACACGTCTTGTTGGTCGTCACCCTTCACAATAGAGTACACTTTTAGAAATTCAGTTATTCTGAAAAACTATTAGTCCGCTTTGTAATTGTTATAACTATGTATGTAAGGCTGATAACAATGACGACAAATTTTAATGAATTTTTTTGGCATTGAAGATGGATGACGCGCTGAGACAGACAGAGTAAAGTAAGATCCGGTAATCCCACGGTAGAACGGGTCGCACTCTCTGATATCGTCAAAACTGATATCGAACTAAATATACATATCAAACACTACCCTAACAAAATTTGATTAACGAACCCATTTGCCTTTCAGCATTTATTTCGACGATATAGTGAACCACTTTCATTTCCAATCCCAAAACTATGACTCTCAACGAAGAAAGACAACGAAATCGGCAATAAAACTAGTTATATTTGCAGAAAACATCATATATGTACTTCATCCAGATCCAAAAAGATTGACTTTCGACTTAGCACAATATGGCGGCTGACCTACAAGACAAAAAAAATGTCAATCCCCGCGAAGGAATTGAAATTTGAATGGACATATATCTTGATAATATTGAGCAAAAGTCAGAGATTAGAGTTGAGAGGGAATGGGTAGGGATTAAATAGTTATTTGTTTTGAACTAAATGACTAGAGATAAGGGTGACAGGGTAGTGCAGTCAGTTGATGTGCATCATAGCGGTGGTTAGTATTTAACACTGTAGTACAAATATGAAGCTGTAGTCATTGTGTCAGAAATAGACAGGCGTAAAATCAGATTGAAAATCGCCTGAAATTTATCCGAACATGTGTGAACAATGGAAGGCGAATCTGAAGCTAATTTTGTAGCTCCCATAGACTAATCCTTGTAAATAGCATTTGGGAGTTGATGGTTAGAAGGGCTTGTGATCAATTGCTTGATAATATTCCTCTCAATCAACGCACTAAGTCTGCATTTCATCCCATTATCAAATGACAGAGTTTGCAAGCACTTTTATAATCGCCAACAAATAAATATTTCATATGCGTGCATATTAAAACGTTGAGAAAACGTTCAGCTTTAGTGAGCCCACAAGCAGAATTAGTGCTCCTGCAAATTGTCTCGTGGTTGATGACATTGGAGGCTTTGATATAACGAACCATCTTACACATGACAGGAGGCGAGCAGAGGACAATAAGCCCCTGCATGGCTGCTATAGAAATAACGGCAAGGAAGATAAGCATATTATACTAAAATGTATATGCAATGAAGAAGAGTAGTCCTCGATAATCCCTTGCAGACTGACCCGGAAAACGGCGGCTGATGACTAATCGAGCAGTAAATATCGGAATCAAAGACAACTTCATGATTCACTACCTAAGTATCTGGATTAAGTTCCTAGATGGACTCGTACCTCTTATTAAAAATAGTCAGCCACTTCGCCTGTGGGAAGTTTTATTCACAATTACGAAATTCTGTTATATAGCCAGGGATCCCTAACTCTCGACATTTTTTTTATCTATATGCCTGATAACAGAAGCATCAGATGGCCACATACTTTGTGTTTTCGGGCACATGGAGTATCGTTATAATCTGTTTATGGGTGAGCAACTACAATGTGAAATAGCCATACCACCACAATGAATCAGGCATAAACTAAATCTTTCATTCGCATTCTTCATTACAAATACTCATCGCACAAACACCTGCATTGTATCCCTCGAAAAAGTAGAATTGTAACAGCTGAGGTGATCACACGACGAAAGTTGGGACATATTCATGATTGTAATATTACAAGCTCAGACAACGTATTCAGAAACAACACTCACACATTTGTAACCGACTAAAGTTGGTTACAACTTTTCCGTTGTTTTGGGGTTACTGTCTACTATTTATTTTAACAATGATACCATATGATTGTGAGTTGTTTTTTATCCAAATACTCAGACATACTCTTCTCCTTACAACATCTTTACATGTAGCGAAATAATAACATTCACAACCATGTTGATATCGCTGGTATATACATTTCCTCATCATTGAATTAAAATAGTGATTTAGTTGCGACATATGTTGCGACCAGTTACTAACTATGTAGTTAAAGCTCAAGACACGACTGATCTGTCCTATGCATGCAGATTTCATCTTATAAGCTGATTTGGGTATCCTAGCCCTATTCGTGATTGCTTTCTATAGTATATATCGTACTTAACTTAAGTTGTTATACAGGTGTGTCCGTCTTTATCTTAGAGATAGTGTATGAATGGAGGGAACAATACCACCCTGCGGTTACTATTCTCTAAGCTATGATGAAAGCCTCCAAATCTCTCAAAGTTGTTCTCTATTCAGTGTATATTCCCTGCCTGTCAATTACACAGAATAATAAACAAATCGTTTTACATGCATATATATGTGTAAATCCAACACAATGTTAATTTGGAGAAGTGACAAAGATTTTTTTTTGTCACAGCTGCGTAAATTTGATCATTAACTCCTTGTTCACTTTCTGTGAGGGAAGTCGGAGTGGGGGGTTTATCGTCGTGTAGTAAGACCCGCCTCAAGATATATATTAGGGTGCAATCTAATGCCGCTTCGATCCTGTACTTGACGACGATTAGCGAGAGAACTCTAGTAGTGCAGATTGCATGCCTCCCAATATCGTGTGGAATGTGTAGGGGATAGGTTGTACAGTGTGTCAATGGCTGTCTTGTCATCCATTGTTGTTCTAATTGACCCAGTATTGTCCGATTCACAGTTCCTCATTGATAATGGTGTGGTTATTTGAATGTTGTGACATGTTCACTGGTCAATGAAAAACAATGTATCTTTTCACTCGTTTACACGGCTTTCCTGCTACCAGTCATTGACATCCGCAAGCTTTTCCACCCATTATCGACAACCATATTGATTATTTGATTGGGAGGGGAAAACAACGTTTGTAAGCTTCTAAAAGATAGTAAATAGGCCTAATAACACATTGTACTGGTACAGTTGTGGGCAAACATCAGAGTGACTTCTTCCCCCTTATCTAATAACTCAAAAGCTTATAGATTGTAATTAAGCAATCGCTCCACCCTAATTGTCAGTACCCTTTTTTTCTAATCTTAATGTTGTTTACAAATTTTGATTGCAACAGCTTGCATACCTGTAGAAGAAAAGCAATGTAGGTGTGAACGTCAAGTAACTCCTTGAAACTGACACGTTGAAAACTACAAGTACAGTAGCTGAAATAAAACAACGTTGTCGATTACGTGAGAACATGTGAACGATGTTGTAGGACATGCCACGACAGATACTGGAACAATATGAATGCTAATTTCATATCGTAGAATCATGTTTGACACCTAGCTGCAAATGACTTCATTATCTTTGTAACTTTTTTTACTCGTTAAAACAAGTAAAGGTACACAATTCGCGTTGAGGTGATTCCGTAACGTGGTGTCATATTTGCAAATTCTTTAAAATTGCGAAGTTGTATTGCGTACATGTGTATCGTCTATAGTACGGTTCAAAACATAAAACGATTAGTTTAGTACAATGAGTATGTAATTTTGTGTATATTTGTATTTTTTATGATTGCACAGCTGCATCTCAATTTGTAGACAGACGAGAATGGACACGTAATGGGTCCATGGTGTTCAAAACGGAGTAACAGTCTTACTTGTTTCAACCATTTACGTTCATTTAGTTCTGACATTTTTATTCCTGTTAAAGACACTATAAACCTAAAATTTAAGAGAACATACCTGAGCAAGAAAATACACTTAAGTTGTGGCGTTTTTGAGTATATATCATCATATTTCAGAGTTGGGGGAGTCGACAGAAGAAAAAAAAACGTAATTAAAAAAACATTATAAATTAAAAATTTATTAGAATCGACCAGATATTTTTCAAGGTAGTAGCACCAGTCAATACACACACCAATACTGCAACATGTTGGTTCAACTCGTACAAAGAGAGACGCAAACCAATAAATAACTCCTAATATTTCATTACTATTCATCGGACTGAGAAAACCATGAACTGTGATTAGAAGAACCTATCCCCATGGCATTTCAGTCTCGTGTTCACCTGAACCACCGAAACATTATTGCATTTTTAGTCTCAGATTCATCTCACCCAAGGCACTAATATTATATTGTAATTTATCGCTAACCTTTCTTCCTTCTCAGTATATCACCTTTTTATAACCAGTTATTGTATTCGTGTGATTAGTTTGCATGAAATCACGGTCATTTTTCTTTCAAAGAAGTAGCAATACGCCAAACCCGAACTACTAGAAGTGGTCTAAAGCCAATGGAACAGACCAAATATATTCGGTTGTCCCTTACTGAATTTGTTCATAATGTTTTACTTAGATGGAACCAATACATAGAGTAACTTATGACAACTTAAACCCAAAAATGAATGACTGTTTTTTGACAGTACCCGTTTTCTATATAAATGTATGATAGTATATCATATATATAGAATAATGTATGTATTATATTTCAGCTTTTGTGTTCAAGCCTACGTGGCAACACTGTGACAGGGAAGATTAGTATAGCATTTACGATTCATGTTTCGCTATGATTATGAAGATAACATAAAAATCCAGTTTACCGGTTACTCTTATCACTGGCATGGAGAATGTTCATCATGTTACTACACCTGAATCATTCACCAAGACCAACTGAGAGTTGCCATGCCAGCAAGTTAACAAGTTATGTATTCCTTGCAGCACCCACGATTTAAATAATGTCCGTTTGCTATGTCGAAATATTATCTATTATATTTTCGTGCTTGTTTGTGATTTTTCAGTTTTGATTCTAGGCTTGTTATGGTCTCGTTGTGGTTAGATGTACACTTTTCAGTTTCACACAGACCCTTTATTCGGCTCATTTAAAATAGTTTTAGTAATGCGTTCTTACTTGTTATTTTGTATACAATGTCTAGTTTTTGTTTTGTCTACTTTTCTCATCGTCAATGTCCGTTCATCTAAGTTTATTGAACTCGTCTTCATCGTTTAGGTTTACATTTAGCTGAATCACGTGACTATGTTAATCTACCATGACCAATCATTGAACCATGATGGCAAGAACAACAACAACAACAACAACAACAACAACAACAACAACAATAACAATAACAACCCATACAGCCAAGAACTATTCACGATCACTACATTCAAACTTTTTATCAAGTCCTTTAATCCGATGGCTTTTGTGATTGAAGTACACACCGTTAGGCTGGCACCACCAGTCACCTGGACTATGAAAAAAAAAATCTCATAAATCTTTATCTGAATTTGTCGCTATTTTCTTTATAAAAGGAAAATGCTATCCTTTACCATCTTTTATTTTCCTAGTTACTATAGTTACTAGTTCCTCAAGGTTTTCGCGTTCGCCCGAATTTTTCACATTTACTCACCGGTTATCATTACAACTTACAAGAACACAGGTTATTTTATTCAATACAGTGTATGTCTGCATTCAACCTCCTTGCTCTACCGTTAATTTTTCGATTTGCATATTATCTTCTCGTCAGTATAGTTCCTTTTTATTGCACAGCTTCTTACATTTAAGTTATCAACGATTTCGTTAGTTGTTTTTTTAGACCCGAGAGAAGCGCCGGCGGGCAAGTCATGTGTTGCCGAAACGTCGGTAGTAAATAAGAGAAGATTTATCTAA
This sequence comes from Glandiceps talaboti, assembly GCF_964340395.1. Classification (NCBI taxonomy): domain Eukaryota; kingdom Metazoa; phylum Hemichordata; class Enteropneusta; family Spengelidae; genus Glandiceps; species Glandiceps talaboti. Next base: position 13,413,589 of record NC_135564.1, on the reverse strand, counting down.
ACCACAGACCCTCCACCAACTGTTGTGGATTGTCTGTGTCTAAACCTAGACAACGGGACTTGTCTGTTATCAAAACTATTCTTATGAAAATGATAAATGATATCTTGAACTAGGCCGATGCACTTTGTAGTTCGACTGCGAACACTGATACACATTACGCAGAGGTATAGTTTTGGTATGTGTGGTCGCTCTAGTTACCTATATAAGCACAAATCGTGTAGTTGTAAGGGTTTCCAAAGAAATCCACAACAATTTGATGGTGAAGCCCCGGTATAACTGTAATGCTTCTATTTTCCCGTCGTAAATTAGGCCTACAGTTAATTTTTTTCTGATTTTCATAAATCGTTTACTCATCGTTGACTACACTGTCTTGATTGATGCCCGTATGTAAACATTCATGAGACACGGCTCTGAGTACGTCAAGTTGTTTACCAACAATTTTTCGCTGTGAATTGATTATTATTCAATTATATGTATGCTTCAGCGAGTAAAATAATGTTAATAAATCGACAATATGAACGAAGACTGTGAACAATATCGTTTCTGTTGTAGCTACTAGCAAGACTGCCTAAAAAAATTGTGTGATTCCGATTACGCTCAATTTTAGAATAGGTGGGGTAGGTATATTTTGTTATTATTTTTTTGAGTGGCTAGTTCAGGTAGTCATATTTTTTCCGTTGTTTGGTCTCTGTGTTATTTATTTCTTCCCATCAGACGTACAGCAATCGCAGATTGGAAGAACAGTTTTATATTGTCTTGTTAAGTTGATACCACTTTCCGCATCCATTATTTCTAGCGAGACTTCACAATTTTCGCGATTTTATTTCATTTTTTTCTCGAATACGTAAAAAAAGTTTAGGGTTGGCAGTAAAAAAAACTAGGTGGGGTCGGGTAACCGGAACAAGCAAATTTTTTTTAGGTGCCTAATAAGTCACGTTGTTCAAGAGGCAACTTTGATTAGTTATCAGCACTAGATGTTTCGGCGATTTCGAATTTGATAACGATGAATAATCTGATTACGAATAAATGCTGTATTGTTTTACATAACTCTTATGATGTCCGTCTGGATTAAGCGAGATGGACGTGCTATACGGACAACGCCCAAATTACATGTATTGTGGCTTTAGATAACATGAAATACTGTTTATGGTGAAATAACTATATTTACAGGATCAAATCTTTATCTACGCCTCCCCTTTTCTATTAAAATATTTTTTTTCGAAATCAGGAAGGCTTAGCCAAATAAAAAATATGGGTTCTTTCCGATAACTCTATCGACCCCACTTTAAGCTGCTGACCCTAAATATTTGTTTAACATTTTAAAAAAAAGACGATTTCTGTGTCTTCTTGACCTTCATGCACGTATGTTTTCTTTCGCCGGTGATGCCTGTACACAGTTCATCAAACTACCATAGGAGGGGTATTCTGGCGGACACTTCGCTTGTCTTAGGGTCGAAGCATAGACCGTCTATGGTCGAAGCAATATTTTCCGAAAATAAAAATAAAATCAAATTAAATCAAATTAAATCAAATTAAATCAAATCAAATCAAATCAAATCAAATCAAATCCCGACTTATCTACCCTATTTTCTAAGGATAGTGTTATCGGAAACACACAATTATTTTTATTATTTTTTTTTTAGAAATGTTGTCGATGATGATGAGAAATTCACAACGTTACTGTGACCATATTCTAAGAATTTTTCATCAACAAGGAAACATTTGAAATATTCATAGAGGAAATAATACCTCTTCCTGGACATTTAAAAAAAGAAGCATGTAATACCAGTAATAATGCCAGTATGTATACAGCTTGGATGTGCAGTGAGACACGGGTCTTTGGGAATGGTTTTGGGTGTTGTAGTTGTGAGCATGCGCACTATGAAGAACACAATATTCAAAATGGCGGAAGGGGAACTGGAGTGTAGCGAGACAGCGATCAGGGATTTTCTGATCGAAAATGAAGGAAGAGTGAAAAACGAAGAGCTTGTCAAGAAGTTTAAACGATTTCTGAATGATCCAACTTCTAAAGGTAAGCTACTGCTAATGATTCAAGTCGCCAATGCTGCAATACTGTGCAAAGTAACCGAAGTTGTTCGGCGTTCGCGACTAACGAATTGCAGTAATTGTTATTAAAAACTCTTACTACAGTGTTTATACAGAGTAATTTATCATGTTATTTTAATCAATATTTAACACACTGTTGAGGTAACTTTAAATCGGATCCCAAGTCCCGTAATATGGTTGACCCCTGCACATTACGGCAAATTGGTAAACTTCTAATGATAATGTAAACACTGACTGTGTGGTAGTAGGTGTGTTTGAAAACACAAAACACACGTCACTTAGTGCATAGCATAAATTTACCAATCAGAGTAAATCAAGACATCTTTAACGTGTATTCCAGTAATTAATATCGGCGTAAACTTAATCATACCTAGCATTGATGTAGTTTGTTTTCCGTTGAATAAAATCGGGCTGTATTTTGTCTAATAATGTGTTCTGGGAACTCCCCATTGACCTTTGACCGGAGTCAGTAATGTAAACATGACGTTATTTTGGTTATGTTGTTGTTTTTAATATCTTTGTGTATTTATTAACATGATTAACTTTTCGGTAAAGAATTTACACTCAGAAAAAGTGGACAACACAAAAAAAGAAAAGACTGGGAAAAGGGAAAGGGTTATGTCTCAATAGAATACATCCAATGTTGGGATTATAAATAAATATAGCATGTCAGTGAGAGGTCAAAATTTATGAAAGAGTTTTTGGAATTTCCAATTGTGTTTCGAAACAGTATTTCTCTATTCTATATTTCTCTCAGGAAGTTGTTATTTGGGTTATCTTTTTTTTTTTTTTTTTTTTTTGTGTGTGTGCAAATTCTTGTGCCATTTATTTTACTCCTTCTTGTGATAGATATTTGAATAGTTTTTAAGGTCTTGGTTTGTTTTTATTGTGGACATTTATACTGTTTAACTCTTTCATGGATGTTTATTCTTTTTGAGTTTTGTAAATCATAATGCACTGATAAGAATTTATTATTATTGTTATTATTATTATTATTATTATTAATATTATCTTGTCAGAGAGTGTTTGAGTTATAGCCTACATCACGCTTACATATTGCACAACACTCATGACTCAGAGTTAGGTATGTCTTTAAATACATGATTCATACCACAGGAACAGAAACTGATTTACACAAAATCACCCCTTGAATCACCTCTTTGAAAAATTAGAGAATATTTATTGAATATGCTGACATGGAAACCTTATGAAAATATAATTTCTGCACTTGTTAGCCATAAATGATTGACTATGATTGACTAATTGTGAAGTTTAAATATTGTGACAAACTCTTGAAACTATTGAAATTCAAAAATTAAATGTTTGAAATAATTAAAGCTACACTGGGTGTAATGCTGGAGTGTTATTTTTTTTATCAGGCAACAAACAATGCATTCATTGAAAATTTTTGAAATACTGATAATTAGACATTGTGTGTTAATTAGGAGTCTATTGTATCAACAAGTACTACAGCAACAGGTTGAAATTGTTGTCATGTGAGGGTCGCTGATTTTTAGGTATGGACCCAAAAATCAAAATGACCGAATTTATTGTGTGTACAGCAGCATAAATACATTTACCTAAATATGATTCAATACTGTTTAGGGTGTATGGTATTATGAGTAAGTCATTATATTATTAGACTATACCTTACAAAACAGTTTTAAAAAAAATGTCCCGGTTACAGCTTGTACAACTTTAACCATAAATGAGCTTCTCTTCTGAGGGTTAAAGTCAGTGTGTACTTGAGAGGAATAGAAATGCCTTGTGTATTCCCAAATCATTCCTTGAAAAATTTACTGCTCAACTGGAAAATCTTTGAATTGAAATTTTTGAAATAATTAACCTTAAATGATTTACCATGTCACTTGATTAAAGTTTGGATTCATTCAACAAGAACAGGAACTCCTGTATTCTCAAATCGTTCTTTGAAAGTGGAAATTCTTTGAAAAGGAAAGTATCATATAATTACAAATTAGCTGGGTACTTTTTTACCCAATAAAGTCTGTTGACAATGTCTGTAGGTACATAATACTGTAACATACACATGGAAAATAATACATATTCTTTAAAGTTGAATACAAAAAAAAAATATCAAAACTCCTACAAAAGATGATTGTGTTCATGAATGCTCAAAAGTGACACCTTTGTTCAGAGCACAAAGACAGAGGTTTTCTATGTTAACAATGATTTTATGATGGAACTTTTGCAGGTTCTACTTTTATGAGTAAAACAAGTAAGAGAAGTTATGTGGACTCTTGGAAATATTGAAACCAGTTAATATGAGCAAACTAAACAAATTAGAGATTCTTAAATGTTATTGATCTTTTGTATGAAATCTGAGTGACAAAAATTTCATTTAGTTTTGAACACAAACAATTTTTCTCTGTAAACAATTATTTTATTTTATGGCTGAACTTTTGTAGGCATGAGTGAAACACATACACATACTCTGTCAATTTCTATTCGAGTCTCCAACTTTGGTAATGTTAGCAAACAATATGTTTTAGAGAAACGTGGTAGTCAATCATATGTATGAGTTCTGTGTGACAAACTGCCATTTCATTTTGATATTGAAAAATGTTTAAATGATATTAATTCTTTCGTGAATCCAACCATCGCCTTCAAAAAAAGGGTACTTTTAACTTTTGCCCCTTTTATTGACCCAGGAAATAGTTCTCTTTTTTCTAACTTAGGTTGTTGTCATCTTGCCACTAGGTTGTTATTACATTATGTAAATTGGAATACAGACTAAGGTCTTCAGTATTTATGATAAATCATCTTTATCCCTCAAAAGAAAACTGTTTTTGAAGCAGGAGGAAACCAGAGTACCTGGGAAGGACCGGCATTGTTCAGCAGGGTTAAACTTTAAGCATCACCCTCCTTTCATACAGACCTGGTTAATTTTTAAAATCAAACCCAGTCAATGCTGGGTAAGTTCAAACTCAGAGTGCAGAGGTAAGAGGCATGTGAGCCAATCGTTCGGTCACCACTGCCAACGACAGTAGCAATGGTTTTTGTTTTTGAAGATAGTACATGGACTTCAGTAGTGCAAGACATTGTCGTGTTTTCATAAATTATTCAAATATGGTCATAAAAGTTATAAACTATAACATGTACCTTGCTACTTTTTAATGTGTTTTTTAGTCTTCCCTGCGATAACGTATTCTGGAAAGAGTTCATTTTGTACCCCTGGGTGTAAGTTTCACATTCATCAAAGTATTTTTTTTTTAGAAAGTAAAGAAATATATCAAAAAGTCAACTTTTTGGTTAAGTAATGTGGTTAGGGGCAATGAATGTGTCATCATTCCAGTTAAAGGTCCACTTAAAATCTAGGTTGAAAAGCCGTTATTTGGCAAACTTATAGAAAAAGTTGCTTCAGAACAAAACGAATGATCCCATGTTATCCGTTATTAAGGTAACACTAATGTGATGACCTGGGATTGAACCATAGTCCTTCAATATTTTTGAGGGTATGGAAGGATTGGGGGGGGGGGGGGGGGAGACGACCAAAGGATCAAAAGAATATATTTCTCATTTTCTCAACTCTATGCTAAGTGAATACCTATCAATACCATATAGTAAATTATACTGGTATTTTAACAGGAAATGGGAACTAAAAAATTTTTTTTTTAGAGTTATGAATTAGTGTTGAGGTCAAACAACAGAAACAAATTGTTACCTTCTACCTTCTGCAGCTCTAGCGCTACCCTATTTCAACTCATGTTTATATCTGTATTTTTCTAGAAAATAAATTTTCAGAAAAATTTCTCATCAGTTTGACCCCTCTTAAAACCAAATCGTTAAGTGCATGGACATAATTTTTCTGTCTGCAGGCTAAAATTAAGTTGAGTTGTGCCGAAAAGTTTTTTTTTCACATGCTAATTTGACCTAGAAGATACTGGTATACAGGGCGTCAATATGATGTCACAATGTATTCATTATTCTATATTCTACGCTATATACCACCAGCATTTATGGGTAATGGTATTCATCATTTAAGCCGTAAATCAGACAGGTTTCGTTGTTTATTTTTTTTTTTATAAACATTCACGCATTATACTGGTCCTGTGACTGTACATTTGTATTTCGTATGAACTGTCATGTACTACATAGAATCTGTTGGTTTGTTTTTTTAAGTAAACTGTCGAGCATTACATGTGGTTTGCTTTTCACGATGTCATAATGTTCGTACACTAATACTTAGGGGACGTGCAAGTCAACTTTACGATGTATAAAATGAAAATTTGATAGAGTCGGGAGGAAATTAGTTTGGGAATTGATGTGGTATCATATAAAATTATTTTATAGTTAAGATCTTAGAGTATCGATGTAAGCACTCAGGGAATACTGAAGTCCAAACCGACCATTAACACTGTGTTAATAGGCCAAGGTAGGAAGAAATTCAAGGAACGAAAACAAAGAGTTGAAGCAGAGCTAATCCCAGTATTTGCTCTGTAGTCCTACCTAGGCTCACAAGTATCCACCTTTGGTCTCAGTTGACCACCTAAGTCTGTGAAAATAAATCTATGGTCCCTCTAGACCACCTAGGCTAACAAAGATCCACCCTTGCTGAATGTAGATAAGTAAACTTATCCAGAGGTGATAGGTTTGGGTGCAGATTTTTCATTGAAGAAAATCATTACGAGAACTCCGTGCACTATTTCGCTATAATGAAATCACATCTGACCAGAAATTAGTACAAAGTGAGTCGACAGACAGTTGACATAACAAGCCCTAGTCAGTTGTGGGGATTTTTTTATTAATACTTTTTATCGTTTGTTATGCAATTTTATTACTGGTATATCCATTGGTTATTTTTTGTTTCCATATGTTGCCATCAATCATTTAGTTTTTCCGGACATCGATTACTAATACCCCAAGGGGTTACTAGTACAAATGTATAGAGTCCCATTCATATCTCTATCTCAACAGAGATGAAAAAGACACAAAATACATATTTGATTATATAGTTGATTTTCTTAAAAACACAATCAGAGGAATTCTATCCAGTATGCCAGACACAATGATATATTACAGTTTTTCAACTTTTTTCTTCTTTAGTTTTTCAACTTTTGGTTTGGTAAATTGTAGATGCATCTTTACAATTGTACATCACAGGGATCAAAATTTGGAGTAGTCCCATGCCCACAGACTACCAATTCTTGTCATGGGGCTACCATAATTTGCAGCTGGTAGCCCACTCAGACTACCACTGATTATGTGATGAAGATGGAAGATTTATGGACATGAAAGTATTTTAATAATACACACATTTGCAATAGAGGAAATCTATTTTCAGTTCTGGAATATGGGTCTACAGGTCACAATCCTTGGGATACCAATGTCTGAAATTGGTAGCCCACTAAGACTACCAAAGAAAAAAGTTGATTTCAAGCCCTGTACATGTACAATTAGGTTCCATACTCAAATGATGTTGCAGTCATACGATTTAAATGGGTCCTCCTATACAACTCACTAAAGTCTGGCATACATGTAGATACAGCATTGTTCCTAGTTCTCCCTGCAATGTGTCATCATTAAAATATTCAATGTGAATAAAAAAATAACAAAACTATACGAGAGACTTGACTTAATTTCCTTATTTCTGATACAGTATATGTATTATATTCTGTGAATATTAAGATTCGAACCTAATTCCTGCAAAAATCAACAAACAAGGAATTAAAAAAATATTTCAAATTAAGAATCAAACAAAACAATAATAGATGAAACCTAAAGATTACATGTATAGTTGTATATGTATTTGTGAAATTTAAAGGTATTAACAATATTGTAATTGCAAAAACAAAAGTCCACAGTTACAAATGATCATGATGGGGGAATAGTTAGCGTGACTGGCTTGTAATCTTCAGGTTGCAGGTTAAAGCCCTGTCATTGCCATTTCAATTTGAATGGCTAAAGTCCTTCTGGGGCAAGATTTGAAGCACGATTGTGCCTCTGTCAACCCAGCTGTATAATTGGGGACCTGATAGGATAAAGGTTGCTAACTGAATGCTTTAATCCTATGTGCTTAGGCTGCAATGGATTATATGCTCTCCAGGGAGTTGAGGAAGAATAAAGGGCCGTTCTTTAGCCATTGATCCATACTAGGATTAATGATTGTGAGCGTATTGAGCTCTCAGGAGAAAAGTGCATTATAAATTCACATTATTATTATTATAATATTATCATCACTATTCCCAACCCTTTTTGGAAAACAAATACAAATGTTTCCATGATATCTTGTCAGTGGTGTTAAAGATGTGCTACACATTTTTCATTCTCTGAATAAATGTTTTATTGATATTAGTATTGCATTACTTTGATCTAGGAACATGACCCATGAATCTGCCCACCTGTGGAAATATATTGGTTGGAGCAAAGAATTTAAACAACTTTTGTGAAAAAGTAGCCAACAAAACTTTGCAAAGGAGCAGGTTGTTTTTGCCAGCTACTGGCCTGTCTTCATCCTTGCTTATGCTTAATGATGTTTGAATGAGGTCATATCTTGATCATTTGAATGAAGTCATATCTCAATCATTACATCGATTGTAAATATGACAGAACCCCATGACAATGTGAGTGCAAGTGTGGCATACTCGGGGTATTTGTACGAGTGCTTGCAGTGCTCTCTGCACCTGTACTTTTACGAGCGTAGTGAGTGAAAGTGCAGCAGCAGAAAAACACTGCAAGTACAAGTGCAAATACCCCTGAGTACCCATGCTGGAACTCACGTGGGGTTCTGTTAATATGACATGTTTATCTGAAACAACAAATTTCCATAAAAATCATAAAAAATCATGCGATTTCATGTGTAGCAAATGGCCGTGTCCTCATTTGCATAACATTTGCATGCAGGAATGCAATAATGTTTTCGGTATTGCACTGCAGTGAAAATACAACTACATGTAGTACGGTATGCGCGAGCACCAGTGCAAGTAATCTCTGGTACATATGTAATAAGAATCATTATGGTATTTGTAGCTGTCAAATACTTGACTATTGACCAGTCTGGTCAGCTTACGAATATTAATATCCATGTTAAAGTTTGTAAAATGTCACAATTGAATAGTTTGAACATTCCTATATGTGTTATGTTGACACAGGTTTTGTGAAATGGATTTTTCAAATCCTGAGACAACTGTATAGGCCGACTAGGATAAGTTAGAGATATAATGGATGCCAAACTTGATTTGTAAACGCTGTATTTGTAATTCGATGTCTTTTTTTTTATTTACAGGTCAAAATAGAGAAAGGTTTAAAGAATGTGTTAATGCTGTTGCGACGATTAAAACCGAGGATGTAAGTTACTTATTACATTGTCTATATAAGACTTTCTGTTTGTCAGATAATAAATTACTTGTCACATTGAAGACTTTTCCTTGGTGACTGGGTCAGTTTGTGAAGTACTTCTAACATGGCCAATACATACGACGATCGATTAATGGATATGAACCATTCAATAAATGTAAATATTCACCTGCCAATATTGAACTATTAGCATGTCATATATATAGTGGCTATTAACTACTGATCTTCAAATGTTAAAATGAACATATAAATGAATATATTGACTTGTCAGTGATGGATTTATAAATATTGGCCATTTACGTAACCCTCTCCAGGTCAAGTTCATATAAAAAGATACTGTTTTGTGTCAGGATTTAGTAAATATACACCTGTCAATATTGTTCTTAGACTATCATCATGGTGGGTGTACTTGAACTGATGATTACTGGCTGTCCAGTGTGTGATAATTGATTGATATAGATCTGTCAGTTACTGATTTATGAATATTAATAATTCCATAAATGTAAATATTAATCACTGAATATTGACTTGCTAGTACTATAGTGTATATTGACTTTAAATATTGACAATACAATATACATTATTCACCAATGAACATTGACCTGGTAGCACTGATAGTGCATATTGACTTTTGAATATTAAATAGTAATTATGTATTAAAGTAAATATTCACTTTATGGTAGCATGTTAATTAATAAAACCTTTGACATTCATGTGTTAGCGTATTAACAATGATAAAACCATAAAATTATGAAGGATCTGATATACTTTCCATTGAGGAAATATACCCATACTTGTTTATCAAGTCAGCTCAATTTAGTGGATTATACTTCATGGTTTGTGAAATGTTCCCTAGTGCATTATACATTATTAGATGGCACTCATCCTGTCCAGATAATATTTTATTAGATGGAACTCATCCTGTCCAGACTGTATATATTAGATGGCACTCGTCGTGTCCAGACCATATATTATTAGATGGCACTCATTCTGTCCAGACCATATATTATTAAATGGCACTCATTGTGTCCAGACCATATTTTATTAGATGGCACTCATCGTGTCCAGACCGTATTTTATTAGATGGCACTCATCTTGTCCAGAGCATATATTATTAGATGGCACTCATCGTGTCCAGAGCATATATTATTAGATGGCACTCATTCTGCCCAGACCATATATTATTAGATGGCACTCATTCTGTCCAAACCATATATTATTAGATGACACTCATCCTGTCCGGACCGTATTTTATTAGATGGTACTCATCCTCTTCAGACCATATTGCTGTGATAAAATCAAAATATAAATCAAACTGATAGTGGAAACGATTAGTTGTGGGCTTGTTGTGTGCTTTTATTATCAGTGCATGATGACAATTGACATATTTGATATAGAAATGAGGTTGTCATAGAGTATAGATGTTTGCAAATGATGGGCTGATTAATTTATACGGAATATTTCAGTTGAGATGAGACATGACCTCCAGTGGATAGAATACAGTGCACTCTCTAAACATAATAGCAAAGGTACCAAGCCTGCTTGTAATTTCTGTTTATCCTCATGATATAATTAAAATCATACTCAGAACTGCTCTGTTTTATACAAAATTTGGATAACAAGGCCATCAGTTTTAAGATTCTCCCCTCCTGGTCTCTAACTTGCAGGTACGATGGTTATCAGTCCGAGCCTTCTTCTTGGAAAAATTTGAGGGTGAAGTCTGAAATAATTGTGTTGGACAGTGTTCTCTCTATGGTGTATTTGTGTTGTACAGTGACATGTAATGGTGTATTTTCACATTGTACTTTTGTGTTGTACAATGTCTAGTGAAAATTAATCCATGAAAGAAATGCATAACTAGAAAATTATTTAAGACACAGAGACAGATGATAACCGACTGATACATTTTTCTCTGTAGAAACAAGTACAACTGTTCTTTATTGTGCTAAGACCTATAAACAGCTGTTAAATACTGTACTCTAGGTTATAGTTCATCATAAAAACCATGTGCTTCCATTTTCTGGACCCACTCCAAAACTCTGAAAGCTACATACTGTAAACCTAGATGTTTTCACAAAAATTTTGCGATTTTACAGTCTTCAACTAGTTCCTCAAGAGTTATGTTTATAATTTCTAAGCCTGGTTCACTGTGTTTTATATACAAGCAGGCATTTTACCTACTACTTATTTTCATGTTTTTGCAAAATAAAGTTTTATAATACTCTCCAATTTGTAATGTGCACAACCTCAAAAAATTATTTTGAAATTGGTCCACCGCACAAACTTTGTTTGCACGAATTGCCAGGTGCCTAATAAAATGGTACAGTATCTCTTATCCTAAGCAGGGATTTTATGTATTATCTTTAGAATTAGTCATTTAAAGTTGAATGTATTGTGACAGAGGTAATCTTCTTAGCATCCTAAACAAAATACCAACGATGTAATAATTTGGGCAAGTCTGGCAGGTAACTTAGGTTATTGATGTACAGTCATAACTGCGTTGTCATGTTATCAATGGTGTTCATAATTCGTTATCTAAAGACAGGGTGACAGGTTATCGCCACCAAGAATGATATCACATTGTAAGAATTGTCATAGGTATCAAATCATTATCAAAAAAACACGTCAAAATTACAGCGGTTTATCTCCAAGTATTGACCCAACAACTGTTACATGTTTCAGACCATTTTAATATTAGCTTTGTTATATGTATCGAGTGTTAAACATGGGTTAACAGAGACTATACATACCTTAAAATAATAAACAGTTTAAGTTCAACTAATTAAGATTTTATCTTGTATACCCATTCATTTATAAAAGTAATACAGTAAAGTACATCAGAGGAGCTGATTAATGTGTTGCCGTGGTTTCCAATGCTAATGTATCGTTGTTTGCGATGTAGGAAGTCAGCTAGAGTGTGTGAGTGACATTCAAACAGTGTCTACATCATGTATGTACCATTAATGGGTGTACTACCTGTGTTTTCTTTAGACTGACATTTGTTCAAATGGACTTGAATGTACATTGTGACATATATATATATCATGTATATACATTCTGTCTTTTCTACAGGGTGACAAGTACTTAGTTTTAAAGAAGAAATACAGAGAATTATTGCAGAAGGAGCCAGTTAGAGAAAATGCCAGCCAACAGGAAGTGGATGTAACACATAGTACTCAACATGCTGCCAGGGTAAGGGTTCACATTTTCTAGTACAGTTGTCAATATACTAACTAGCATTATACTACAGGGTATTCTGGATACTGTTTTACCTTCACTTAGATAAACAAAGGACATGTAGTGGTTTTATTAATTTTTAGGCACTCATCTAATTAGTAACATTTCTGCCAGAATCGCGATGTTGTTTTCACAGTAGTGCAGTACGCAACATACTATCAGCATACAATGGGATGCTGATACATCTAAATGAAGGAAAATATAGCTTATTTCAAGAAAAAAACTGGAAAAAATTATCATTCTGAAGGTTTTGACTTTTAACCATCATAGATTCAAGGATGCTGTTGTCTGTGATGAAAAATGACAAGGGTGTTGTTTGTGATGAAAAATGACAAGGTGTCAATCTTACATATTCGGTTCAAAAGAGTACAACCATGGCTCATTCATGGTGTAAATAGCATGATAGTCCTTTGGGAACATAGTAGAGAAAAAGTTAAAGTGTTTCTAACATGTTACAAATCTCTACACCCTGATTCTTTAGTTCTGTGTATTTGTAGAAACAGTGACTGTTGTACCAGTATATATCTGTTCTTTTGATCTCAATACTATTGTTAGAGTGACTTCATTTACATATCATTTACCGGTAGCTTATATCAAGTGTCATTTGAATTTCAGTGAATATTGGTGGCAAAATAAGGCAATCTCATTTCACACAAATACGTCACCTTGTTTGCCCTTCAAAAAATCTGAACTGGAAAAAAAATGACTTTTCACACAAAAAAGTAATTTTAAGTTTTGCAGTGATAGTTATTTGCATTGATGATGTATATAACCCAGTGCGTCTTGTTTGTACATGTGTATATCCACAGTTATATACAGGTCAGTATGATGTATATAACCCAGTGCGTCTTGTTTGTACATGTGTATATCCACAGTTATATACAGGCTAGTATGATGTATATAACCCAGTGTGTCTTGTTTGTACATGTGTATATCCACAGTTATATACAGGCCAGTATGATGTATATAACCCAGTGCGTCTTGTTTGTACATGTGTATATCCACAGTTATATACAGGCTAGTATGATGTATATAACCCAGTGTGTCTTGTTTGTACATGTGTATATCCACAGTTATATACAGGCTAGTATGATGTATATAACCCAGTGTGTCTTCTTTGTACAGAATATACAGTTATATGCAGGCTAGTATGATGTATATAACCCAGTGTGTCTTGTTTGTACATGTGTATATCCACAGTTATATGCAGGCCAGTATGATGTATATAACCCAGTGTGTCTTCTTTGTACAGAATATACAGTTATATACAGGCTAGTATGATGTATATAACCCAGTGTGTCTTCTTTGTACAGAATATACAGTTATATACAGGCCAGTATGATGTATATAACCCAGTGTGTCTTCTTTGTACAGAATATACAGTTATATACAGGCCAGTATGATGTATATAACCCAGTGTGTCTTGTTTGTACATGTGTATATACAGGCCAGTATGATGTATATAACCCAGTGTGTCTTATTTGTACATAATATACAGTTATATACAGGCCAGTATAATGTATCAATGACTACATCATACATGTCACAGTAAGTAAGGAAGTTACATGTGTAGAGATAAGTTGTGGATGTTTCATGTTTCTTCAGGAAACGGTTTGGTTTGAAATAGTGCCATACTTTGTTTTGTTGTAACTTGACATAACATCACAGTAGATCACCAAACACCACAGTATAAAATCACAGCACATCACAAGTAGATCATAACACATCACAGTAGATCACCAAACATCGCAGTAGATCACCAAACATTACAGGAGAAAATCACAACACATCACAGTCGATCATAACACATCACAGGAGATCACCAAACATCACAGTAGATCACCAAACATTACAGTAGACCACCAAACATTACAGGAGAAAATCACAACACATCACAGTAAATCACCAAACATCACAGTAGCTCACCAAAACATCACAGGAGAAAATCACAACACATCTCAGTAACTCCCCAAATATTTCAGTAACTCCACATATAGCATCACAGTTCATGCACATCACTAAACATCACAGTAGATCATTACTAAACATCACATTAGATCACCAAACATCACAGTTACATCACCAAACATTAGTTAGATCACCAAACATTACAGTTAGATCACCAAACATTACAGTTGATCACCAAAACATTACAATAACTTAATGTACAACCACCGTAGGTCACAAAAAATGATGTATCACTGTCAGTAACATGACAAAGTTGTTGATGTAATTACATGTCCTGTAGTGAAAGGTCAGCGAAGAGGTCAGGATATGACTGCTGGAAGACATTTTGACCCTGTGTACCCATCATGTACCAAAACTTACCAGAATCAACAGGTCACAATATGATTACACTAGCTTTGAAATCCTAATATTTCTCTAAAATCTATGAATTGCATATAGCATTATATCATGTTTTCAAAAGACCATAAAGTTCTCGCCTTTCAGTTTCAAGTCCATTCTTTGTAGAAGTTTTCTAGGATTCCTGTATGTTGTACTGCAGGGGTTGTTTTATTTATTGGTTATTTATGTACTTATCGACATCACCAAATAAAAGTCTATTACAAACAAATAAACAAAACTATAATGATAAATGATAAAATTGAAATGAGACATCGTTGACATGTAGTAGGCATACATTTGTAGTTTAGTACAGGCGAACACATACATCATTAGAATGTGTATAGGTAGGTCTTGATATGACCCACCATTATGTGCTCTGTATGGTCAGTCAAACACACAGTTAAACTTCTCTGAATGAAAATCAAAGGCAGGGCTTGATATTAACCGTTTCCTTTCATCGTACAAGTGGACTACCACTTTCCAAAATTGGTAAGCCAAGGATGGTGACCGGTAGTCCTATATGTATATTTATGAACTGGAAACTGGACTCTCATTGGAAGTGTGTGTTATCAAACTACTGTCATGTCTGTAATGCTAAATTGTCACATAGTGAATAGCCTAAGCAGACCACCAGCTGGAAAGTGTGATAGTGCCCCCCCCCCCCCCCCCCCATAACAAGAATTAGTAGTCTGAGGACATCAGACTACCGTTAATTTTGAGCACAGAAGGGTGCTAGTAATGTTTTTACGTACATCCTGTGAAAATGATACACTGTGAATAATCAGTTTACTTGTATGTGAATCATATGTCAAAATACTTCCATTGCTGTGGTGATATTGTGATGCTTCTAAACTTTTATGAAAACAACTGAACGCTGGTATTGATCAATATTGTAATATTGAATTTGTAAAACTTAAAAGTCATAGTAATTAAAAGGTATGCTCATTTATTGAGTTGTATTTTCAAACTTGTATTACTTTGATCATTCAATTCGTTTCGATTCAATTCAAAATTCAATTCAATTTCAATTTTCAATTTTATTTATTATGTTTCATTTCGTTTTGATTCATTTCAATTCATTTCAATTGAATTCATTTCAATTCCTTTCATTTCATTTAGTTTCGATTTCATTTGATTCAATTCAATTCAAAGGTGTACCTGTATATATAACGAGGGCAGAGATTTTTCTTTATTCAAGAAAACAGGACATGCAGTTTTAAGTATGATCATTATAATTGAAATTATGAAGTTTGTATTTTGTGTTCAGCGTTGTATATCTTGTAGTAACACTGAAAATGACAATATCAAGAAACTCTCTCTCTCTCCGACATCAATGATCAAACCTTTGTAAAGAAATGAAAATTGTTGTATTTGATAGTGTGTTAGTGCCATAGTGGTTGTATATCTAACAGTAATTCTGAAATAATTGACTATCAAACCCTAGAAAACAAACATTTCAAGTACATTTTTATGGATGTTAATCTATGGGTTTATGTTTTATGATAATACTTATTTAGATATCAAACCTCAGAAAAGAAATAACCAGTCTAAAATATATTTGTTTAGGTTTTTATGGTAGTTTATCCATGATAGCACTGAAAAATTGGACTGTCACACCTCTAGAAACAAAACAGCCTTCTAAGATTGTCTTATTTCTTTTACTACTTATGGTTGCATATCTTTTTGGTAACTTTTAAAGGGCCATGTTTCAATCCCAGGTCATCACATTAATGTTACCTTAATAAGGACTACACAGGATCATTTATTTGTTCTGGACTAACTTTTTCTACCAAACAACCATTTTTCACTTAAAATTTAATTCCTAGTTTGAAGCGAGCCTTTAAATAATTGAACATCAAACTTCAAAAATGGAATAAAATGTTCCAACTTGTATATTTATGTGGATATTTCTGGTTGTATATCTTGCAATAACACTGACATAATTGAAAATGAAACACCAAAAAGAAAGAATCGTCTGAAACGTTTGTATTTGGCTTGATGTATATGGTTTCATCTAGCAATAACACTGAAATAATTGAATATCAAACTTCTTCAGAAAACAACTTAATATTCAAAAGTATTTGTTGGATGTTTATGGTTACTAGAAAATAAAACATATTTTGTTTAATTGGCATTTGGTATAACCACAACTTGAATAGAGACCAGGTTAAATCACTTTGTATGAGTAGCATTCAACAGGCATCATTGATAGCGATGTCGATGAATCACATACATTTCATGTAGAATTGTTTTGTGAACATAACTTCGCTTTTATTATTCAAATCAATTTGGCAGAATGGGAAAATCCCCCCTCCCCCCGACAAAACTCTCGCTTAGTATTATAGATACATCTTGTGATAACACTGAAGTAATTAAAAACACCAGAAAAGACACTATCCTCTGAGATTGTTACTTTTGTTTATCAGTTGTCTATGTTAGAAGACTGAAATAATTGAAAAGTCTGACCACTGAAAAGAAACAACCCTTTAAAATTGTTGTATTTTGGTAAACGTTGAATCTACACATTGAATATTGAATCTCGGTAACAGAACAACCCTCAAAAATAGTTGTATTTTGGTAAACGTTGAATCTACACATTGAATATCAAATGTCGGTGACAGAACTACCCTCTGAAATTGCTGTATTTTGGTAAACATTGAATCTACACACCGAATATTAAATGTTAAACATAACAACCATCTAAAATAGTTGTATTTTCATAAATATCGTTGAATCCATACACTCACTGAATATTAAATGTTGGTAACAAAACGACCCTCAAAAAGAGTTGTATTTTGGTAAACTTTGCGATACTTTGAACTATGAATTGGATATCGAATATCAGTAAACTGAACAAATAAGGTGCATGTTGGTAAACATTGTTGGATCCATACTTTGAATAAATTTGGTATCAAATATCAGTAAACAGAACAAATAAGGTGCATTTTGGTAAACAGTGTTGAATGCATACACTGAATATCAAACATCGGTAAACAGAGCAACCCTCTAAAATTGTTCTGTTTTTTTGTAAACGTTGCTGATTCCATCTTGATGACAAACAGACTCCTCAGTTAAAGATTAAAACAGTTAGTGATGTTAACGTGTCTAACAGAAAGTATTGTCATAGTTTGTTGAACTTTGTATGGATAAGTGTTTGACCACCTCCGAGCCAGACATCCCCTGTATTGTCGTCCCAATTCATTGAGAGTGTTTATACCGAGTAGAAGGCTGGAAAATACAGCCAATCAATGCAGGGAGGTGGTGTTGAAGTGCTGTGTTGTGTATCATGCTTGAATGGAGAGACACTTTCTGACAGGGCCTACCTGTAACTTTCTGTGACAAAGACTGTAATTGTATGTTTTGGGTCGGAGTCAAACAGAAGGAAATCTTTTCATCGGCTTACTACGTATTATGTGTTAGCATGCCTGCATACCATGGAGTGAAAGAGATTTGATCCGATAATAGAAGGATCTCTTAGCATCTCGTAGCCAAGGTTAGGAGATGTTTGCCATTTTGTATAGCTTTAGTGACGGTGTGGGGGGACAGATGTGACTCTCGATGTATGGATTGAAAATGACATTCATTACTTTAAACTCTTATCATAGAAAAGTAGGTAAAGACAGGATATGTTAATTAGGTATTGACTAACAAGACTGTTTTTGTTGATCGGCAGACAACTGACTGTGTCATCTTTAGAAATCGTGCATGTCATTAATTATCAGGAATTAACAGTAATTAAGTCAATGAAGCATGGTTTGTGTTTCCGTCTCTCTCCTCTCTTAGCCATTAACTGGCCAGCACGTCTAATTGCTTCTGGGATAAATATTTACCAGGATTACATGCCATATTTAGTCTTTTTCTCAGCAAACCTTGATTCAGACTAATTGGCTGCATTTGACAAATGGCAGCTCGGTTTAAAATCATCATTAATGAAAATAACCACCACAACAGTGCGTCAGTCTACCATGGCATTGCCAAGCTAAGCTCTAGATTACTGGTCCAGGAATGCAGTAAAAAGCATAATTAAGCATCAATTGAGACCCTCATTATTTCTTCACTGTGGTAGCAAGAAAATTGAAATTGATTTGGGAAAGATAAGCTGTCAACAATTGATACATTGGGTTTGATTGAACTAGTTGTCAGACATATTATTTTCGCCACCCTTTTCGTGAAATAACACGTATTTCAAATTTGTCCAAAATGTTATTTTACTGTTATATCCACTACCCTTTCACTGAAATGACATACGGTTCAGAATTTGTCCAAAATGTTTCTGTTATTTTACTTTGATACCCACTACCCTTTCCCTGAAATAACATACTGTTCAGAATTTGTCCAAAACATGTTTGTTAATTTACTTTTGTAACTGCTTCCCATTCCCCACTGTAATATATGTAATTCAGAATTTGTCCAAATTTTTTCGTTAATGTATTTTCATACCCACTACCCCCTACTTTGTATGTGCAATTCAGATTTTGATGGTTAAATCAATTGTATATCAGGGAAATGAAATATTATTTGAAATAAAATAAAGGATATATTTCAGTGGAAGATGAAAGCACTTTTTGTCAAGTTGATGGATAAGCACTATATTTCATGGCTATCCCAACTAAAAGTATAGCATAACATTGGAAACTGTGGATATTTTGACCAGATTATCCCATACCTGTACTGAGATCATGAAACTCTGGTAACAACATGGATATAATGGAAATCTTTTACACCAATCAATTAAAATTTTTTTAGCTGCTATTGTACTCAGGGTTTGCACCAGAGTTTAACATCGGTGAGTCCTAGGGAACCACTGTTCAAAATCAAAACATGGGGTGCTTTTCATTAGCATATACTTTTTCATTCTGTTAGGTTGAAGATGGTGAAGAACCGAAGACACTAACCAGTACTGACTCTACACATGTTTTAACCCATACTGACTCTACAACTAATGTCTTGAATGTTGCCCAGACATTTGAACAGATTGCCAAGGAGGAGAAAGCACAGGCAGATGCTGCCAAAGTTGTTTCACCTAATAAAAACAAGGTAATTTTATCACTAACATGTAAAAGTTAATCAGCTATCAGTGTTCTTGTAATGTGTATGCTTGTGTGGACAACTAATTCACTTAACTTACTCTGGTTTTAATTTGGTTTCCAAAATGTTATAAATATCTTATCTCGATAAGATTTCCATTCACTAAAAACAGACTACGTGAAAACATTATGAAAACATGGTGTTAAGCCCGTGTCATGTTAGTGTTCGTAACATGGTTGTTATTGTTGTCATACGGATAATGTCAACATCATAATGTGAAATGAATGAATCAACAGTTGTCACATAGCATCATGTGTACATAGTTTACACACACAGTACAACCAGGGATGTAGACAAAGGCCAGTGACCTGCAAACAACTGTCTATTCTGCACCATTTTGCCAGCTAGTTTTCTCCGGTTTTTGTTTAAAAAAAATTTTTGTTTCAGTTTACCAGTACATTTCCACCACTGGGTAGATTTATGAGTAACCCGCCTACTTTTCAAATTTTATTAGCTACTTGTAAAATTAGGTACACTCCTGACAACAATGTATGTTGGGTTATTCTTTTAGTGTTATGTATCATAGTTTAGTTTCTTCAATTTTCATATATTCATACTTCTGATTTCCAGATGTCAACCGTTTACATTTGGCAGTCAGTAAATAGACTGGGGATAACCTTATAGAAAATACAGTGGAATAACGTTGTATTATTAGAATTTGGTGTTAACGCACAACATTTACATAACGTGAATCACAACATAGATATTCATATGAATTTGTTATGAATGAATGATGATGTGATTCATATATTCATCAATATTTTGTTGAAAAATGATGTTCCCATACTGTGATGATATGTGCACATACATACATACATACATACATACATACATACATACATACATACATACATACATACATACATACATACATACATACATACATACATACATACATACATACATACATACATACATGAAGCTGATGTATACATACCATACCATGGTGATATGTTTACATACAATACATACATACACGCACGCACGCACCATGAAACTGATGTTTACATACCATAGTGACACACACGCACACACACACACACACACACACACACACACACACACACACACACACACACACACACACTACTTTCAGATGAAATTCAACTAATTCTCTTTCTCTTTTAGCAAGAGGATGAGGGTGGTGATGATGATTCAGTTACTTCCACAGTAACCACAGTAACGGTAAGTAACTATTTTTATTTATCATACCAAAATATCAAAAAGTAATGTTTAACTTTAATAGTTCCATAATGCAATCCTAGGTTCTAACATCAATGTAACTTTATCAGTGGCGCCATAGAATAATTCTTTTGTTCTTAAACAACTACACTTGCTCCTGAAAATGGAAAGTTTAAAAAGTCCAACTTGAGATACAATTTATTTTCATCCAGATATGTACATAAATAATCCAGTATTGTAGTACTAAGGTTTCATTTTGTGGCCAAAATCTGTAATGCATTGAAATAATAACACACTAAAATATTTATTCGGTAAAGCCGAATCGATACAGTGTGGTTTAGCTTATTAAAAAGATACAAAGGGACCGTGATTGTGGTGTAGTTTGCATTTTCTAAAGTGACACTATTGTCTGTAACTGAGGTTTCATTTTGTTGCTAATGTGTACACACTCAGTATTAAAATAATACACACAAAAAAAACCACCCAGATTTTGCAAATCTGAATCCACAAATTGTGATAGAGGTGTTTCAAAAGGTACTAAAATGCTATGACTGTGGTGTGTTTTGAACTGAGATTTCAGTCTGTTGCTAATGTTGGTGTATGCAACACATTACAATGTTACACAGTGAAAGAATATTTGGTGAAACTGAATCAACTGTTAGGTGGGTAGAAAGGTATAACGAGGCCTTGCAGACTGGTGAATTTGTGAATTTATTGGTACTCAAAAAATTATGTATGATAATTGAACTTGTTATCTTGAAAAAATTCCTGGCGAGGGTATACCAGTTGTTAGATGTGAGATTAATATATGGAATTATTAGTTTTGATATGAAAAATATTTCAAAATAAAAATAAGCACTTTAGTGTATAGACTGTGTGAGAGAAAAGTGAGAGAAAGATTGACCAGTTATGGTTGTGACAATGAATTCTGTTTTACCAAGTTCGGCTTCCATTCCTTTAAAAATGACCTGTATAAACCATATGGGATAGTGAGAAAGTCAGAAATTGACCGGCTGTGGCTGTGACAATGAATGTCATTATTTTGACTTCAGCTTCCATTCCATGAAAAATTACCTGTTTAAATGGGTAAACCATATGGGATAGTGAGAAAGTCGGAGATTGACCAGTTGAAGTTGTAGCTGTGAGTCAATGTATGCCGTTTTACCCGACTTCAGCTTCCATTCCATGGAAAGTGACCTGTGTAACCATATGGGATAACTGTGTCTCTAAAAAAGATTAATTAGCACAGACGCTGGTGTTGCTGACATCAAAGGCGTAGCAGTAATGCTAGTCAAATGACTGGATTTAAATCATCATGTAGAACAGCGGTATTATTGGTAGACTAGCATGAGAAGGGATTGTATAGCAAAGCTGTGTGGCTCCGTATCCCAATGAATACTTCGGCTGGCGGCAGTTTGCAAAGGGAAATATAAAGGTGGATAATCCGTGTGAGTCTAATCCTATAAATAGGGTTGGTGTTAGCATTTGTTAGTCTATGTTAAAGTACTAATCACTACATTGTCACAAAGCCTTCATTTTCTACAGTCAACTCTAGTTCCTAATAAATGCTACCTTGAAATGGAAACACATCACACCAATCACACAGCACTAGACTGCTCTCGAAGTGACGGCATAAATGGAGCGGGAGTTGATGATGTACATGGCCTCTACCTAGGTCATACGTTTAATAACTTTTAAATACAGCTCTATGTGAGATAAGATATATATGGCCTACTTTAATTGCCTCTTCAGTTCTCCTAAATCGCTGTGTCAAGTATCTATGGTGTCTCTTTTCACCGTTAATGTATGCCCAGGGCATTCAACGCTTGGCAGGAATGTCCAAATGTTTTGTTCATCAGGTAGCCAGCGTCTACATGTTGGCAATTTATTGAACATGTCTAAGAGTGATCTGTAACAGACATTTCAAAGTGTAAGTTTGCTTGCCTAGCTAGTACTCCATTGGTAAATAACTGCTACCAGCTGTGACCCGCTTCCTTAACATACATTGAACGATGAAAGTATGGCCACCACTACGATGTGTTGCCGTGGTATGATCATGTCCAGTATGTCAACAGTTATTCTAAGTATGTGTGTGTGTAACAAGAATCATCAAAATAAGAGCCATATTTGTAAGTTGTCAATTTGCCTAATCAGCTGAGTGTTTAGGGTCACAATGGGTCATTCTATTCATCTTGTATGCAATAAAGCAGTACATGGTGTGTACACTCCAATAGTTATACATGTGTAAAATTAGCAGGTGACGTCTTGCAAAGGGCCCCCACTACACGATATTGAGTTGTAGTGTAGTGTACACAGTACAGTATCATGGCTTGCTAGGTACAGAATAATAAACCAACTGTACACAGTACCTTGTCATGACTTGGACATGGCAAACTAGTCAAACATAGTACCCTATCATGGTTTGTTAGGTACCCCTTTTCAAAGGAGCTGTACACAGTATCCACCATATGGCTATCCAGGCACCATGCACATCACACCTTAGTTGCTCAAGGCTAGTAGTAGTACTCTATCATAGCTTGCCAAGCATCACATCACACCCCAGCCATACACAGTACCCTATCATAGCTTGCCAGGCATCACATCACACCCTGGCCATACACAGTACCCTATCATAGCTTGCCAGGCATCACATCACACCCCAGCCATACACAGTACCCTATCTTAGCTTGCCAGGCATCACATCACACCCCAGCCATACACAGTACCCTATCATAGCTTGCCAGGCATCACATCACACCCCAGCCATACACAGTACCCTATCATAGCTTGCCAAGCATCATATTATGCTCCAGCCATATGCAGTACCCTGTAATATGTTGCCAGATATGTGCCCCCATCACACCCTGGCTACATGCAGTATCCTATCAAGTCTTGCCATGTGCCCCATATCACACCTTCGGCCATGCATAGTACCCCATCATAGCTGGTCAAGTTCTCCATTGCACCCTAGCCATATGCAGTTCTTTAAAAGACCTTGCCAGGTGCCCCATCATACCCAGCCACAATACCCTAACCAGCTACATGCAGTAGCTTATCATTGCATTCCAGGTACCATCACACCCCAGTCATACACTACCCTAACCCCGGCCCAAACCAGCAGTACACAGTAGCCTAGTATTGCTTTCCATACACAGTACCCTAACCCTGGCCCAAACCAGCAGTACACAGTAGCCTAGAATTGCTTTCCAGGTTCCCATCACACCCTAGCCATACACAGTACCCTAACCCCAACCTAAACCAGCAGTACACAGTAGCTTATCATTGCTTTCCATACATAGTACCCTAACGCTGGCCCAAACCAACAGTACACAGTAGCCTAGTATTGCTTTCCAGGTACCAATCACACCCCAGCCATACACAGTATCCTAACCAACAGTACACGGTAGCCTATCATGGCTTACGCAGCAGCCCCCATTACAAACCTAGCATACATAGTATCCTATTATTTGCATAGTTGTTGGGATCAAGACCTTGAATAATTAATGCATATCAGTAAGCTCAGACGTATTGTTATCTTATGTCAGATGATATTAACTGTTTCTTCATTGAACAGAAAGAGTGGAGTGTTGTCATTCATTGTTCATCGATATAGGAGTGTGGGAAAAAATTCTTTACTAACTGGTGTATCTATTGAAAGTGTTTTCTCACACTTTGATTGTGGAATGTATCAATACTAAATATTGATGTCCAAGTTTGTCTAAGGTGTGCTTAGGCAAGCATCTATTGTTGTGGTCCAGAAATGGAATGTGGGCTGGCGAGGAGGTGCTAAGGAGAAGAAGAAAAAAATGGCTCAGTGGTTATTGGAAACCTTTCACACACAAAAAAACGAGACCTGAAAAATAACATTTATTCAGCCTACTGCTGTAACACTAACATTGAATAAAAACAATCTAGCTATTGACCACCGTGTATGTCGTAGTATGATTGTATTATGAAAACAAAATTGGAAGATGGAAAAATTGAATTTGCTAGGAAGACGGGATTAGAAGCAGTGAATTGATAGCAGTGGTGATAATAACACCATGATCATAGTAGAAAAAAAAACCCGTAATTGATTTCATTTTAACACTTTGGGTTTAACAAAGAGTAAAATTGGGTCTAACTTTCAGGGTTCAACTGATGTCAGTGTTGTCTATGATGTATTTAGAGTTCTTAATCTGTAATCTGCTCACTAATCAATATCAGCTCAGTTGGTGGAACATAGAGTACTGCATGTTGACATTCTTTGTACAATAAGTGTCTAATCTAACCATTCTAGTGCTAACACACCAATATTGTACTTCTTGTGTCCCAGGTGTCAGTCAGCTACATACACTGGATATTTCCAGGATACGTCTCTAATTACTTCTATTCTCCTCAATAGTGTATATTTTATTCTTTGCCCACCTTCTCCAATGGTTTACTATTCATTTTATCAGATAATCACTCAGGTCTCCACAGACCACTCCCCAATCTACGAGTCGCATTGTACATGCGAAAAAATTGACATCGAAAATTACTGGTATCATATAGTACACAATGTTCTAATTCTTGCTTCTTTTAACGCAATTTGCTATAAATTCCCAAAATCTAATTCAGTTTAGTCCCCTTGTAATCGTAATCATAATAAACTGATGAAATTAGATAACATTTCAGTTTCAACTCATGTTTGTTCACGGCTGTGAATGATGGACGGGCCCTATAGAAATGACTCAATGTAATACCCTGGTTTTTGGCTAATGCTTGATGAAGGCTTTAATTTCGTGATAAGTTGATAAAAGCTGTGTTTTTAAGTTGTGTACTTGTTCTAAGTATTTGTACGGGGCGTAGGAAAACAGCTGTCCCATAACACTAAATCCATGTATATCATTAATGTCAATAAAAAATTGGAACCAGGTTGCTGTCAGACGGTTCTCATTTTCTAGCTTCAAATTCGCCTACTTTTTCTCAATACATGTCGTTGTTTATGTTGACGTGACACATACATGCAGTGAGTTGACCCGACTGCCACCACAAACTATGGACTCTCTTCTTTTTCTTGTCACTAGACTCGCCGTCGACTGCTTTCATACACGACAACATAAAAGAAGGGTCCTTTGTTGAGACCGGGATGAGGCGATTGTGTGGCTAGTGTGTCTTGTTCTGACTCCCGATCACATTTCTTTTTTATTAGTCTCTCTTTTTTCAGTTTTCTCTAAATGTAATGTGTTATTTTGATTCCTTTGTATGTGAAGGTCAAAGGTCAGGAGTCAGACCAGGCAGACATAAAAGAATGTGGAAATGAAGACCAGCTGCAGGTTTTACACATCCAATTTACAACTCCTTGCAGTTCTCTTTCTTCTTATCCATTAATTTGTTGTTGTACCATTTTCGTCTCTTTCCCTCTCCCACTCACATCTCTTTGCCGGTTTGATTAATTAAAGGTCCTTTTGGCAGCTTGACTTAACTTTGAAGTAAAATAAACTTACTGTCTCATTGGAGTTCGGAGATTAAGAAGGGTTGACCTTAAATGTTCCAGCATGTAATACTTTATATATGTTGTGTTGGCATTGATTAGCAGTTAAAGCTGATCAGAATGAGATGTGTTGGTTAAATAGTAAGAAAATATATAGGCATGAACTGACCTCTGTGAGAACTTGTAGAGTGAATGTAAGGCATGACGACCAAAACCTTTTCGTGGTTTTATATAGCATGCGTTTTCTGTAAAGTTGTATGTTTTCATCATTTTCCAGTTAAAATTGACAAAGTTGACGGTAACATCTGAATCTGGCATGCCAACTTTTTTCCTCCCTGGTAACATGACTTGTGTCTAAAAGCCAGTCAGTGCTATCTCCAGTAACAGTAACTGTCTCCAACCCCTTCCCCCTCCTCTCATCGTGTCATTGCCATCGTTATCATATCAATATTTGTACTGTATATCCATGTCTTATGGGTTAACCAGACTCCCTGCCTACCTTCCTTTTTATCAGGACCCCAGTGTGTGCACAAGTGCAGTGGTATCGGACACTGCTGAGTGTAGCCAACCCTGTGATAGTGAGCGTAGTGACAAACCACCTCACCATCTTGTTAGTGTGTATATAGAGGTAACCCATGTCAATCTCTCTGCATCAGTGCATGTGTTACAGTATATGACCACTGTCATGTCACAGTATCTGACCACCGTTGTCTACCTATATTTTTTTTATCATTATTTTAGGTTTTTGTTTTTTGTTTTTTATATTTGATACTAATTTTTCAAATTTTTTTTTTGTACAGCTGAGTGAACGAGAGAGAAGCTGGATGCTGGAGTCTTCAGATGGGAACACGCCAAGCCTAGCTAAGTTGCTATTACAGGAGCAACGTCTTGCCAAACAGAAGGTATGTACTGATCTTTTTACCTGCTCTACGTGCTTATTGATAGTTCAAGGAGGTCCAATTGAGTTCTATCGGCGATGCCCTGGAAATTGAATATACTCGGTTTCTTTTGGGAGTGATTTAGACCGAAATCAAATGGTAGAAAGTGATTTTTTGTCAAGATGTTGTGACATACTGATCCATTTTCTGTATTGGAGAGCCCGGGGCTAGAATGGAGGTTAATACACTTCACATTAGGCAGATGCTTCCCCTTCTAGATCTCAAATGAAAAAACAATGATTACAGAGATTAATTGGTTTCCTCTAGAAGTACCTAAGGCAAGGCAGGAGATAATGAGAGGAAAGTAGTGGAGTATTTGTCCCTAGTGGACCTCGGTAATTTGTACAGTCATCAGTAGACAAGTGGTAGAGTGTGGTGTTGTTCTAGCATACTGCAAGTTGACATATTACCATCTGTCAAGTGTTTCTACCAATTGCTAACAAATCCCTTTGATGTAAGTAACGCCACTGTGCTATGATGTGCGTGTCGTAAATATGTTTACTGTACTGTGGTATCATTTGTACAAAGTTATGAAACTGATGTGAGCATATGATATAATTTGTACATAAAAAATGTTGTGGAGTGCATTATGCTTCATTAAATAAATGAATAAATAAATAAATGAAATAAATAAATGATTTCTAATTTGAGCACTGTAAAAATATATCTTTATTGATTGTTTTGATTTTTACACTATGGAAAATAATATGAAAAATAAATTTGGTTTCAATTTTTGGAAATCAAATCTCAAAATTTTCACTTACATGTTCTCAGCATTGTCGGGGTAAACTACTATAGGCTGATGTAATAGTCCATCCTGATAATTCAGTGGAGACATTAGTGACAATAATTTCTATAATTTTTTGTTACTCCTTGCTGACATTACTGAGTAGTACACTCATGATGATACCGTAAGGCTTATAAGACATCGGCAAAATTTTTAAATTTCCAGAAAATTTTGATCTTCTGAGAAGAGGTGCCTTAATTATAATGATGGACCAAAAGTACATGAACATCCATTTGTTGAATGAAAAACAATTTTACTGTGTGTACTTTGTTATGATTTGTATTCCTAAAAAGCCATGTTTTCTTACCGTGTTTATGATTTTTACAATATAAAAATGTGTTTGTGTACCCTGTTACAATTTTACACTTGAGTCTGTGTATTGCACATGTTTCAAATCATGCTCTATAAAACAAGTAATGTTTGTATTCTTTGTTAGAATTTGTAAACTAAAAACTCAAGTTTGTGTCCTCTGTTTCAATTTGTACACTTTAGTTTGTACTGTACGTGGTACAATTCATACATTAAAAAACTATGCTTGTATACTCCGTAAGAATTTGTACACTAAAGTGAATAATCTGTCTATACTATTTTACAATTCATACACTGTAAAAAAATTCAAGTTTTGTGTTCTGTTTAATACACTATAAAAGTCAAGTTTTTATGCTATGTTATAATTTATACACTATAAAAAAACCAAGTTTGTGTATTCTGTTACAGTATACTGTAAAATTCAAGTTTGTGTTCTGTTATTTTACACTGTAAAAAATTCAAGTTTGTATACACTAGCCCCCATCTACACGGCACTAAAAATCCTCCCTGAGGTAGGATTCAGGATATTTTGAAGCCAGTGTAGACGCAAACGTGTCCTGAAACCGTCCTGACTTAGGACACCTTTGAGAGGTTTTCCTGAAACCCTCCTGACTTCGTCTTATGTACTGTCAGGACAGAACGCGTGACATCTACGCCGTAACCTTCCTATGAGTAGACACATATCTATCCTACCTTAGGTAGGACTCGGGACTGCCTCAGGTAGGACAACCTACGTGTAGATGGGGGCTGATCTTACAATTCATCCACTAAAAAGTAGTTTTGTAGTTGTTACAATTGATACACTAAAAGCTAAAGTTGATACACAATGTTATAATTTGAAATTGTACACTGTAAAAACTAAGTTTGTGTATTATGTTCGAGTACACTGTAAAAATCAAGTTTGTGTACTGTTACGATACACTGTAAAAATTAAGTTTGTGTATTATGTTCGAGTACACTGTAAAAATCAAGTTTGTGTACTTTGCTACAATTTGAACAGTAAAAAGTCTCAATTAGTGTATTATTGAACACAGTAATTTGTACACAGTTGTTAGTGTACTTGTTCTTAAGGCTGGTAATGGCAGAAGGCCAATGTTTGGGGTATAGGTGTCTCCCAATCATAATAAATGTACCCTCTAATTTGATTTCCTAATGGCTGCATTCTGTACAACATAATGCAGTGACCAGTGAATGACAAAAGATCATGCATATTTATAGCGGTGTAAGCTTTTAATACAGCCTGGTTAATTAGGGCATCGTGATTGCTGCTACCTACTCGGCACCTTTGAATAGGTACAACTGGTAAACAGGTAACTTTCAAACCGGCTGTGTGTAGTCAATTAGAAATACAAACTCACCATGTTAGTTGTCATGTCAAGTAATCAATGCACCAGTAAGACTACCCTCTCAATGTTTAATTAGCATTATGCCAATTAACAGTAATTAGAATGACATCATGTTTACGTTTATGAAGTGATGTAATAACATAGGAATGTGGCTATGAAATTATTGATGAAGTTAGCGTACTCTAATCTGGTGATTGGGATTCTGTAGTCTAACGTCGTTTCACTTCAAAAGACTCCGAATACCAAAGATCTGCCTGGAATGTGGATATTGATTAGCACCAATTGAAAGACCTTTCCCTTTGCAATCTAATATTTTTTGCACACACATTTTTTTTTTTGGCAGTCGTTCTTTGTCTCGATTTTGATTCTTTTTTAAAAGAATTATGTTAGCATTGTCTGTTGAAAAGTCACCACAATTTTGACGCCACAGTCGATGTAATTGAAACTTTATACTAATACTGGTTTTAATAGGTGAATTGTGGGTTTGCATGAGAGGCAGAGACCAGTGTATAATTTGGTCAAATCCCTGGATAGTCCAGGCTTTAATAAGCTAGTCACAGCTACTTCACTAGGGAGCAGATTTACATACATAGGCAAGCCAACTTATTGACTGAATCTAATTGATTGTCGGGGTCTATTCACACTGTTTTTTTGGTGTATGTTTGTGTGTACAGTGAAATGTTATTTGTCGTCGGTATTAATATCTATCTGTTGTGGTTTGGGTAATACACCACACTACATACATCTTAAAGCAAGGTTTATGAGTGTCGTTTTCTGACAACATATTGATATGGAGTAGGAAATAAAAACCACTCAATATGGAATACAGTAATAGGAAATTATATCTGAGTCAAAGTTTGGTAGCGATAACGTGAACGTATATGATGAATGAGATTATCATATATACTAGTAGTATTAGTGAATATCATATGTAAGTAATAGAAGAAGTCATATTTCTTGTGAGTATGTTTCAAGCGAGAGGTATGCAGTGATATTTTGTCTCACTGAGACTGCATTGGAAATTTATGTAAGGGATTAGAATCGGTATTCAAAAATAGAGTGGGAATATTTCATGTGAGATGGAATTTTGATATTTTGTCTCAGAGAGATTTCAATGAACGTTTGTGCAAGAGATGATAATTTATATCCAAAAATAGAGTTGATATTTCATGTGAGAGAAGGAAATGGATATTTTGTCTCACAGATTTCAGTGAAAGTTTCTGTAAATATTACCCTGTATAAATAAATTTCAAAATGTAAAAGAGATACTTCATGTTAGAGATGAGAATAGATATTTTGTCTCACAGTAATTGTAATGGGAATTTCTGTAAGAGATTAGAATTTTAGTATTCAAAAATAGAGTGGATATTTCATGTGAGAGAAGGAAATGGATATTTTGTCCCAGAGATTAGTATGGAAATTTCTGCAAAAGATTAGAATTTGTTTTAAAAACAGCGGCTATAAAAAGATAATTTATGTGAGAGATGAAATTGAATATTTTGTCAGAGAGACCTCAATGGAAATTTGTGTATGAGATTAGAATTTGTATTAGAAAAGAGAATAGATATATCATGGGAGGAAAAAGAAAGGACATTTTGTCAGAGAGACCATACTGGAAATTTGTGTATGAGATTAGAATTTATTTTCGAAAATAGAATGTGTGTTTCATGAGAGAGATACAAGATCATATATGAGGGAACTGGAGGATTAGAATTGATATTGTGTGTCAGAGATCAGAATTAATGTGAGAGATTAGAATTGATAACGTATTTGAGAGATAAGAATTTATGAGAGCTAGTAGGATAGACTTTCCATATTAGAGTTCAAATAGATTTTGATTTTAATGTGAGAGATAAGATTGAAATTTGTCATGAACAGATCAAAGTAAATATTTCATATAAAATAAACAAATTATAAATATTTCATAGCAGAAATAAGATTTCAAATTTTGTACTTGAGATTATAATAACAGTTTCTTCTCAGTGATTCAAAATTGGTTATTCATATGTGAGAGATTATGAAAGATATTTCATGTGAGGCAGATATTTCATGTGAGAGATTATGATAGATATTTGTATGAGAGATTAGGAAGATATTTCATATGCAAGATTAAGATGGATATTTCGTGTGAGAGACTTGGATAGATATTTTGTGTGAAAGATTAGGAAGATATTTCATATGCAAGATTAAGATGGATATTTCGTGTGAGAGACTTGGATAGATATTTTGTGTGAAAGATTAGGATAGATATTTCGTGTGAAAGATTATTTCATATGAGGGATTAGAATGTTAGGTTGGATATTTCATGTAAGAGATTGTGATAGATATTTGTATGAGAGATTAGGAAGATATTTCATATGCAAGATTAAGATGGATATTTCGTGTGAGAGACTTGGATAGATATTTTGTGTGAAAGATTAGGATAAATATTTTGTGTGAAAGATTAGGATAGATATTTCATGTGAAAGATTAGGAAGATATTTCACACAAGAGTTTAGTATGCATGTTTTGTGGCCAAGATTAGGATGGATATTTCATATGGGAGATTAACTTAGATAGATATTTTATGTGAGAGATTAAGATGGATATTTCATATGACAGATTAGGATGAATGTTTCATGTGGGAGATTATGATGGATAGTTTGTATCAGAGATTGGGTTGGATATTTCATGTAAGTGATTAGCCTAGATATTTCATGTGAGAGATTAGCCTAGATCGATATTGTATGTGAGAGATTAGCCTAGCTCAATATTGTATGTCAGAGATTAGCTTAGGTCGATATGTTATGTGAGAGATTAGCCTAGATCGATATTTTATGTGAGAGATTAGCCTAGATCGATATTTTATGTGAGAGATTAGCCTAGATCGATATTTTATGTGAGAGATTAGCCTAGCTCAATATTTTATGTGAGAGATTAGCTTAGGTCGATATGTTATGGGAGAGATTAGCCTAGATCGATATTTTATGTGAGAGATGAGCCTAGATCGATATTTTATGTGAGAAATTAGCCTAGATCGATATTTTATGTGAGAAATTAGCCTAGATAGATATTTTATAGCCTAGATCGATATTGTATGTGAGAGATTAACCTAGATCGATATTTCATGTGAGAGATTTATAGTTCATTTGAAATATTAGTATTCATGTAATAACCTAAAACGCTACGGGAGAGTCTTAGAACGAATATTTACCATATATAGTTACAGTGTATAGTTGATATAAAATGATAGAAATGAGAAATGAGAGAGAGGAATATACTATGGATGATAAATGGGGAGAATAAGTCAAAGTCAAGTAGGGTTTACTCTGTGCATCAGTGGATAACTTATCAATGATGTGATGACCTTGTCAAACTAATTTCATTGTGTATATTTGTTGTCAACATTTGTTAACCACCTTTATTGAATTTAATCTGATTGGAGTGTGGCAGCTTATTAGAGAACATAGTCAGAAATCTTTTATGACTTCAAGTAAAAAATTGACAAAAAAATAAATATATCATGATATATATATATATATATATATATATATATATATATATATATATATATATATATATATATATATATATATATATATATATATATATATATATATATATATATATATATATATTATAGAGAGAGATCGTAGATAGAGAAAGGTAGGTAGGGTAGGTAGATGGATAGATGGATGGATGGATGGATAGATAGATAGATATAGTGCAAAAGTAACAACTATATACAATTCTTTTCAACGGTATAAATCTTGACATTTTAAAATTAATATTGTTTCACAAAAGGCTAAGGTGAGATATATGTAGGTGAAGTACCTAACATATACCTGTATACTAACATAGAACGATACTTCACGAGTTTAAATAAATGGTAAAGTACGCATGGAATAATTATCCAAATAATAATTTTATATGGATTTTGATGTCAAAATTAAGATAACACTGTGATAAACCTGGAGAATTTCAGTACTAAAGAGATGAAAGGAAGTATTCAATGTGGATGAACTTGTTTTGTCTCTGTGAATGTTGTTGGGGTTTAGCACTTTAGTAGTTATTTTGATTGCTTGATTGCTTGATTGATTGATTGATTGATTGATTGATTGATTGATTGATTGATTGATTGATTGATTGATTGATTGATTGATTGATTGATTGACTGACTGAGTGAGTGAGTGAGTGAGTGAGTGAGTGAGTGAGTGAGTGAGTGAGTGAGTGAGTGAGTGAGTGAGTGAGTGAGTGAGTGAGTGAGTGAGTGAGTGAGTGAGTGAGGGAGGGAATGACTGACCGACTGATTGAATGATTAACTGATAACTGATCAATATAGATATCTTAGTATATAGGAATAAATATGTGTGTAGACATTTATAAACTACCATAGTAGAATGGTATATGTTATATATAACATATATATATAATTGTATATATATATGTATATATAAATAATATCATAAACCATACAGTTCTGACCCAAATATTTCGAAGAGACTGAGCTCCTCTTCATCGGTGGGTATGTATCTATATATATATAGATTGCAAAAGTAATGAGCAAAACAGTCGTGATAAATAAATTTGATCTTGACGTTTCCACCGATTATACTTAAACAAAGGATACTAAGGCAAGATATAAGTAGATGACCACCTTACATTATATCTATCTGTTATGACATAGATCGAAACACCTCAAGTTCTAATAAACGGTAAAATACATAAGGAGATATTTTTAAATCATGCACACCAAAAAGAACCCCTAAACACACCCTGAAAGAATGAGCGTAGTTTGTGTGTATGTATGTGTGTAATATGTGTATATGCGTAATGGTATAAACAGTATACACAAAAATGTACATACACACATCGATCAATGACACCATTATTGTATGTTTCTTAATTTATACAGAACAAATCATGTTGAGATCTCGTATATTAATTTTACATACATAGATCTCGTATATTAATTTTACATACATAGTGTGCTTATAATATTATATTGATATTACTGTCTATATAGATATTTTGAAAATCAATAATTTATATGTAGAAACATCTTTATCAAAATTGTGTGAAATCAATATCATATTAATATGAATATGTATATATGTGATATTACTCTCTATATAGATATTTTGAAAATCAATAATTTATATGTAGAAACATCTGAACATGTGAAATCAATATCATATTAATATGAATATTTATACATGTGATATAGATATTGTATGGGCAGTAACATCTACATAGATAGAACAGATATCAGTACCATATGAGATATCCCCTGAGGGGATGAAATGACATATTTTGATGCGTAGATAGTGATGACGGGTTGGGATTATTTGTCAAATGTCAACTGATAATAAGCTTTGTCTTTTACTAGTATTTGGATCTGGCAAATCGAAGTGATTGCTTAAATTTATGGTTTCTAATATTTGGTAAAATAACCTTCGGTGTCCCCGTATGGTGGTTTTATTAATGGTAATCATAATGCCAATTACTAGCATGGGGGAAACTGTTAAATGATGATATATAGCAATGTATAAATGGACTCTATTTTAATGAGCGACAATAAAAAGATGGAGGCAGATTGAGAGTTATCGGAGAGCTGATAATGAATAAAAGTAGGTCCTAGCACATTTGTAAATCTTTTGACCTGAAATTGGACCAGAGGTTGTCCTCTCTTTAAATATGAATTTTGATGGAAAAGAATTTAAAAAAAAACAAAACATCTTTTATTGATGTGTTTGTTTTTGGTTTATTTTGTTTGAATTATGAAAATTAAGAGTGAGTGAAAAGAATTTCATTGTGGAAATTTGGTAAATAAAAGTTATTGTTATCTGGTTTGTAAAGAGGGGGGAGAGAGAGAGGGGGGGAGGGCAGAGAAAAGGGTAGGAGGAAAAGATATGGAGTAAAGGGAAGGGAAGGAGGGAGAGAGGGAGGGAGAACAAGACAGACACAGACAGACTGATAGACAAAGAGACAGACAGGATAAAGAGACATTGAGTGAGGGAAGGGGAGACAGATATGCAGTGACAGATGGCGAGGGGAATACAGGCAAAAACTGACAGCTTGAGTGACAAACAGCAACTGTGACAGAGCCACACAGAGAGATAAGAGACTTAATGTATATTCTATGTTATGTATATTTGTCAGGTGATACTGTAAGACAAACAGACAGACACATTTATACATAGGAAAGAAAAAAACATAGGTGGAGAAAGTAAGCATGCATGCCAATGTGCATATTATATTTGTATGTGTGCACATATGTATGTGTGTGTGTGTGTGTGTGTGTGTGTCTGTCTGTCTGTGTCTGTCTGTCAGTCTGTCTGTCTGTCTGTCTGTCTGTCTCTGCTGTCTGTCTCTCTGTATACTATCTGTCTGTTGCTCTATGTCTGCTTTTTTCTGTCTCTTTATGTGTATATGTATGTATGTATGTATGTATGTATGTATGTATGCATGTATGTATGTATATGTGTGTGGGTATGTATGTGTATATATGTGTGTCTGTCTGCGTGTGTGTGTGTGTGTGTGTGTGTGTGTGTGTGTGTGTGTGTGTGTGTGTGTGTGTGTGTAAGGAATGTAAATGTGTATTCTATAAGTATGTAGATTGCGACACGTCAAACAGCTGAGGGCATATAACATGTTTCAGTGTTTGCTTTTTGATGGAAACAAAATGATGGCAAGTCTTATCCATCAAAAATTTATCAAGTCGTGGTGTGGCCTTACATTTACGTAAATGCTGACCCCTGACCCGGTGTCGGAAACTCACGTGGCAGTCGTAGAAATCACATGTTGTAACCTGACCTGGCAAAACTGACAAAGGTCATTGTGAAAACAGGTCTAATGTTCCTTTAATGTTTTATGCATGATGTGAAGTCAGTTCTCCAAGACCAGACTGGAAACTTTCAAGTGAATTGTTGGTGTGGTTTTTTTGGGGGGGTTTGCTTACAAGTTTGTTGCCATGTGTTGTACAAGTGCTGAAAGTTGTAAAATAATTACAGCTAATTTTTATACATCATGTATTTTGACTGTTAAGTTTAAGACAGGAAAAACAAAATTTTAAGAACCTGTGTTCAGGAGAGATTGTAACAAGGCAGTGAAATGGATGGATGGGGTTTAATTGATATGATTACCAGGCAAGTGTATATAGTACACACTTGATGTTGTAGTTTGTATGAATATTCTGATTTTGAGATGTAATTGTGAAATACCTTAGAGTACTGAATGCCTACACTAACTCCCACTACTATGACTGGATGTGTGGTAATATTGGTGTAGTTTTTGTTGATGATCCTTATATTAAAGATGCATGGCGAAATACTAGCCATAGGTGTTGTTAGACTTTAGAAGTTACACTACTAGTTGTCATGTGATAGGGGTTATCATGTTGTTGCTAAATCACTGTTAGAAAGGGAGAGAGGGGAGGGATGGAGGGAAGGAGATAGGGAGGGAGAGAGACATACAGAGAGACAGACAGGGACAAACAGTCAAACCACTGCAAGAAAGGAAGAGAGAGAGAGAGAGAGAGAGAGAGAGAGAGAGAGAGAGAGAGAGAGAGAGAGAGAGAGAGAGAGAGAGAGAGAGAGAGAGAGAGAATCACTGCGAGAAAGGAAGTGAGAGACAGACAGACGGACAGACAGACGGACAGACAGTCAGATGGAGATAGTCTGAGAGAAAGAAAGACATAGAGACACACAGTGTATTCTTTGTTCAAGAGATATGCTGAAGTTTACTATTCTCATTGTTACTCATTTTCACCAGTGACCGAGAAAATGCATTAAAACTTCTCATAAAAGTGCTTTTGAAAGGGACTTTTCTTGCAGGATGATTGGTAGAGATCTCTGAACACATATATAAAGCACATCTTTGAAGTAATTGATATCGAAAGTAACACTGAACAGACTTTGAAATATAACACAAATGAAAAATTCTAACAATTCCTTGCATCACTTTACCAGATGGCTGTTTTGTCTGTCTTTACACAGTACAGATTGATGACAAAACCTTTTAGAATTGAAAAAGTTGAACCCTGTTTTCTTTTTCGCACCGATAATGTCTCCTAGAGGGCTTTCTCTGTGATGATGGTGACTCCAAATGTTCGTAGTGTCTTCTTCTCCTGACATGTACTTTACCATATTAAAATTGTTGGAGTATTTGCGTTGGAATGTTGGCGGATCCTGCCTTGAGAAAAAGCACTTTTAAAGCGTACATAAACTAAATGGCAATGGTCAAGGACTTTCAACTGTGACCTGAATTTATGTTTTAAGGGTCTTTTCACAAGTTTTAGGTGCAGTTACATATTTTTTATGGACTGTTCATTATGTTGTGAGATCATGTAGTGGTCTTAATAAGTAGCTACTATAGCAGATTACAAGGTTAGTATTCCAATAAAACGCATAAAGCCAGTAATACTAGACACACAATATGCCAATTCTTGTTCGGTGGTGTCTACTTAAAATTTCATTCCTGTTATTGAGCCCTTCCAAAAGATTTCATGGCAGAAGGATAGCCCTAGTTTTGCGACTGGTTTGGTTTTTAAGTCGGGGAAAGTTAGCGGTTGGTGTGTCGGAGCATTCGCCAATCCATGATCGGTCCGGGATAGATCTGAAAGCTTCGTAAACTACTTGAGATGAAGTACTTAATGTAATGCTTGGAGTGGAGGAGTAGGTTTGTGAGGCCATATTTCACAGATATCGATGCTGTTTATCACTATGCTACACAAAACAGACCCACATAATGTGACGTGTAACGTTAATTTTTAGACGATGAAGCTATGTGGCCAGAGACACGGAGACAATTTTATGGACCAGTAGTGCTATTAGTTAAAACATAAAAACACTTCAAATGACATCAATAGAGACTTGATGTAACAAATAAATACTTAGCAAGTAGTAAATAATGGCGAAATAAAAGTCATCTGGTTTTTAGGTTGACTTTTATGACCCCTCTAATCAATAGATGAGGTTACATCTGTGTAGATAGAAGTATCAACTCTCAGTCCTTGAGCCAATAAATAGATGAAGTTACATCTTTGACAGAAACAGTGTCAACTTAGAGTTGTTGCTACGTGTTTGTAAGTTGTTTTATGCTGTGCCAATGGTCATTAACCGGTTGTTATACACATATCTTGTATTAGGGAAAGACTCCTGTGAAGCAAGCATGTTGTACTTTTGTTTTCGACAAGTAGAGAAATAAATTGTGATCTAGTGACTGAAAAGTTCTGTCAAGTTTCTGATATTAAATGATGTTTTAAGTGATACAGATGTATTGGGGAGAGGGGCACATAAGTTTTCGATTGATATACAAGTGTATGGAGGGATATACATGTAATTGGAGGGGGACACAAGTATTGGGATGGATACTCAAGTATTGAGAGGGATACTCAAGAGGGATACATAAGTAAATGGAGCGATGTGCAAGTATTGGGAGCAATGTGCAAGTGTTGAGTGGGATATGTAAGTACTGGGGCAGATACTTAAGGCCAAATGTTTGGTGCAATACACAAGTAGTGAAAGAGATACACAAGTTTAAGGAGTGATATGAAAGTATTGGAGGCAATACACAAATATCGGGAATTGTAGACAGGTATTAGGAGGGATACGCAAGTATTGGTAGGGGTTCACAACAAGCAATACGTAAGTATTAGGAGAAATATTCCAGTATTGTGAGGGCTATTCAAATCCAACTGTTATTGGGAGGAATACACAAGTATTGGTAGTGCTATGACAATATTGGCAGGGATACACAAATATTGGGAGGGATACGCAAGTTTTGGGAGGGATATGCAAATATTGGGAGGGATACGCTAGTATCGGCAGGGTTATGATAGTATTGGCAGGGACACACCAATATTGGAAGAAATATGCCAGTGTTGGGAAGGATATTCAAGTTCAAGTGTTGGGATATGCAAATTTTAGGATGGGTACTCAAGTATTGGGAGCAATGCGTAAGTATTGGGAGCGATGGGAAAATATTGGAAACTGTACATAAGTATTGGGAGCGATATGCAAGTATTGGGAGGGATACACCAGTATTGGGAGCAATATGCAAGTATTGGGAGGGATACACATTCAAGTATTGGGAGGGATACACCAGTATGGGAGTAATATGCAAGTATTCGGCAATGGAGAAAAACTCATTAATTAGTAATTTATCGGAAGGAAAAACAGAAATTACACACTGTCACAGAAAGTTATCATTACAGTTTACACTATCAATTCACAGCAGCCTGTAGTTTTCTGGT
The DNA here is from genome assembly GCF_964340395.1 of Glandiceps talaboti. NCBI lineage: Eukaryota > Metazoa > Hemichordata > Enteropneusta > Spengelidae > Glandiceps > Glandiceps talaboti. The sequence goes on along the minus strand of NC_135564.1, from coordinate 13,373,286 downwards.
ATTTTCCACAAATGAGGTAACCGGGGCACTGGGCACTGAGATAGTAAATTATGATTGTCTACTTGAAAACAATAAAAATGAGGTTCTAAACCACTTCAGTTAATATCAATATAATTCCCAAACAGCCAATGGCAAACACACCCAAGAATCCGTTTTTTATAGTCTTCACGTATAAATGGCACTGGCAGCGTTTTAAAAGACGAGGGAAACTTTCATGTTGTCATCCTGGCCCTTAGAATACTTGGCTTGAAATTGAATGAATGAAAGACCCACTCGGAATAAGTATTAAAATCTAGGTGACTGTGTAAAACGGCTGTCTGGCAATGCTACAGGAAAAAGTTGATCTAGAACAAAAGATTGATGCCATGTAATCCTGTATTGAGATAATGCTAATACGATGACCTGGGACTGAAACATGACCCTTTAAAATCAAATAAGTGAATCCGTGGTTTGGATTATTAATATCTAATCAGTGGAATTAAAGGGATTATATAAATAGGATTAATCTTTTGTTCTGGATCAATGTTTTCTATAGTTCTGCCAGACAACTGTTTTTAACACCCATATTTTAATCACAATACAACATTGGCCTTGAATAATTGTACGGGGAAATTGCTGGTCGTAATTTGATTATTAGAGGAGAAATTGATTATTACTCCTCTGTTAAGATTAGTGTATTTATTGTAGTCAAATAATGTAATGAAAATGATATGATGCTATATATTAACTATACAGTCTTGGACAATGTAAACATAGAGAAATTATTTATTAACTTGTAAAAAAAGTCTAGAAATTAGAATTTGTACTGACAGTGAAAGTGTGCCGTTTGATTATTATTCTGTTGTTTAAGTTTATGTGTGTATATATTTATATATATATATACCAGGGTATTTATTGTAGGTGAACATATGAATGAATATTTAATATGATGTTTTTGTTTTATAACTGGCCATTCTCGCTTGGATGATGTAAAGACTTATTTTTTCACAACTTTGAAAATGTTGACAAAGCAAACCTTGTATTAGAAGTGATAGTGTACTGTGTGATTATTATTTTGATGTTAAACTTAAAGTTAGTACATATTGTAGGTGAAGAAATGATGAATATTTAATATGATGTTTTATAACTGGCCATTCTTGGACAACATAAGCACTGTTATTTTTTCACCGCTTTGAAAATGTATTCGGAAAGCAAACCTTTTATTAAAAGTGATAGCGTACCATGTGATTTAAATTTAAATATTATTCCGATGTTTAAAGTTTGTATATGTTATAACTGAACAAAATAGTGAAAATATATTATACTGTACAACAGGACAGTCTTGGATGACGTAAACACAGTGATAGTATTTCCCAGAGTTTGAAAATGTCCTGAAATCAAACCTTGTACTAAAAGTGATAGCATACCATGTGATTGTTATTCCTATGTTAAAGTTGCTACATATGTTGTAGCAGAACAAATCAGTGAACAAATGTTTTTGATACATTATTACTGAACAATCTTGTACGATGTAAACACGGCTGTTAGTAGTATTTCACAACTTGTAAACTGTCCAGACATCAGACCTTGTACTAATAAAAGCAGGGGGATATTACAAAACCCGGAGAAGAACAAGCTGACAGGGATATCTAAACATTATTTAACTTGGACCATTTAGCTATATAAACTGAGCAGTGTATGCAACAGCCATGTAATTACCCACATCAAAATAGAGTATTTCATTATTGTGTTGAGAGAAAGGTGCCCTGGTAATACTTGGCTCAGTGGGTTACTGTTACCAATATTGCAACATCTCCTTAAGAGTACATAGACAAATCTACTAGTACTGTTCTCTGATTAAAGTTAGATGTGTAATGGAAACAGCCTGCTGCTTATTTTCAATGGGATGCTCATTAACTCACTTGCCAATATACATCCATATATTAACCCACAGAATACATGAAAGACACCGATAGTAACGTATACTAATAACACCAGCGTATATTTGACAATTGTACGTATTGTTTACCTCCCAGCTTGGGCAAAATCCATTTGTTGTAGAATATCATTCGGTACAAAAATACAGGTAGAGCTCTGAAAAAAAAAGTATGTTGTAATAAGTTTAATAAGCTGTCATCCAGATGCCTAATTTGTCATATCAGCAACTCATAGAAGCTTGTCATTATAATAAATCCACGGAGTAAGTAGTGCTGGCAAGTCGGGTTACAATATCAGTCATGTTAGAATGACCTGTGATCTATGGAGCAACACTGTACCCTGTAGACTGATAGATGACACTCCAGAGAATTGACTTTCCCTTGCATTGACAACACGCAGCATCCATGTTATACATCACGCAGTCACTTTTCAAAGAACAAAACACAACATTCGGTATTGTAGTCGCAAAATGATTACATGTCCTCGAGAACATACGTACATGCATACATACATACATACATACATACATGCATACATGCATACATGCATACATGCATACATACATACATACATACATACATGCATATACATATATACATACATACATACATACATACATACATACATACATGCATACATACATACATACATACATACATACATGCATATACATATATACATCCATACATACTTACATCATTACATGCATACATGTATACATACATACATACATACATTACATACATACATACATACATACATACATACATACACACACGACGCACACACACATACATACATACATACATACATACATACATACATACATACATACATACATACATACATACATCCAGCTCCAATATACACCACACCAAACCAACCAACCTATGTGTGGGAGTCATAAGTACATGTGAAATTTACACCTTCACCAGCTGGTTGGTTGCTTAGAACATCAAATGAAAGCAAAGACTGACAATCCAATGAAATAAAATGAAAATATGTGGGCTGATAGAAAAAGGGGGAAAAAGTCGATGCGTTGAAACGATGTATTTATTAGATCAATATTAAAGTGTAATAAGAGGGTACAACAAAAGGAAGCAAGACTCAGGCAGCTGTTATTGTACAGATCAAAAGAGGAGACAGAACGTGATGGACTCAATATCATGAATTATGTGTAGCAAATTAGAGAAGTGTGCTCGGTAGGATTGGTTTTATGATAGAGTAAGCTACTGTAACAAATTAATAGGCATCAATGCATGTCCCAGTTGAACAACCTGCACAAGTTTCATTAATTTGGAAAACAATAACTAGCTAACCATAAAGAATTGATGTGACTCAGCTTAACTGATGAGACATACACTCCCCTAATATCCTAGGCGCTACTAATAGAATTGATTCGCAGCCCTCAATCAGCACTATAGAAATAATAGTAATAATGTTAGTCTAGCGAGTCAGCCCTGAACACATTTTATTTGTGGTGCTTGTTATCTGTGGATGGCAATGTAGTGGGGGATTTATGAACATAGCTATTGACATTGGTAAATAAACTATACATGTGTTCGCCATAAATTTCCAATTGTCTTTAACAAGTTGGTTCAGATACTGTCAGTGCAACTCCCATTTCTACTGCTGCGATAAGATAAGGACCCCAACGCACATTTTTTTTTTTAGTAACGGACACTTGCCATTCTATTCTCTGTAGTCTTATAGAACTATTCAAAATGCACCAGTTGTCAGTATTTCTACAATCTATGTGAATCTTGTCTCTTTTTTTTTTTTTTTTTTTAATTTTCACCCGCTTGTGGTTTTTGCGCTCACCGTAAATATTAACAAGCTCGTCTTTTTTTGCACACATATATTACGGATTGTTGAAAGTGTAAAAAGTGTATACATGATACGTTGTCACAGCCAATGGAAATTGTGTGTCTTTCGTATTGTCAGGAGAACAGAGTGTATCTGATAGTAGAGTGTGTCTGATTGTAGGCTGTGAAGGCAGTCAAGCAGAAATGAAATATATGTAGCGACTGCGAATGTGAAATATACGGCAGTTATGTGGATACGGCGAGTGAGTGAAATGCATGAAGATGAGAGATGTACACTGGTGATATACTGACATACAGTAGTAATATGATGGATAGCAATGTCAACTGCAATTGGTGTGGAAATGTCCTCACAACTCATAGTGTAGATTTACATAAAATAATGAACAAATGTAGACTGGCATACATACCAATCCCTCTCAATCCTCGGGATTTCACTAAAATACACAAAGCAGAAGCTAGCTTTAAATTGATTCTGTATTGGCTAAATCACTTAGAGGAAAGTGAATCAATCTGGTAATAGGATTTTGTAGTCGTGTATTATCGGCATCTGTACTATAACGTGTACTTGTATCCCCCATTCACTAACAGCATCAGTACTATGGTATAGTGTGTACTTGTACCCCCTTTCACTAACAGCATCTGTACTATAGTATACTATAGTATAATGTGTACTTGTAACCCCCCCCCCCCCCCCCCCATTCACTAACAGCATCAGTACTATGGTATAGTGTGTACTTGTACCCCCATTCACTAACAGCGTCTGTACTATGGTATAGTGTGTACTTGTACCCCCCCCCCCCCCATTCACTAACAGCATCTTTACTGCAATGAATATTCTTATCCCCCCTCACAAAAGCATCTGTACTGCAACTTGTATCACCACGTACAACAGCATTTGTACTGCAACATACTTTCCCTTATCCCTCTCACCATCTGTACTGTAACATTCACTCTCATCCCCTCAGACAACAGCATCTGTACTGCAACTTGTATCACCACCTACAACAGTGTTTATACTTTGCAACATACTTTCCCATATCCCTCTCAGCATCTGTACTGCAACATTCACTCTAATCCCCTCAGATAACAGCATCTGTACAGCAACTCACTTTGTTTTGTTGGGTATGCTGGTCAGTGCTAGTTAGTCAGCAGGGTATTTTGGTATAGTTCGTTGGTTGTGCTGATCAGTGCTAGTTAGTCAACAGGGTATTTTGGTATAGTTCATTGGTTGTGCTGGTCAATGCTAGTTAGTCAACAGGGTATTTTGGTATAGTTCGTTGGTTGTGCTGGTCAGTGCTAGTTAGTCAACAGGGTATTTTGGTATAGTTTGTTGGTTGTGCTGGTCAGTGCTAGTTAGTCAACAGGGTATTTTGGTTTAGTTTGTTGGTTGTGCTGGTCAATGCTAGTTAGTCAGCAGGGTATTTTGGTATAGTTCGTTGGTTGTGCTGGTCAGTGCTAGTTAGTCAGCAGGGTATTTTGGTATAGTTCGTTGGTTGTGCTGGTCAGTGCTAGTAATAGTCAACAGGGTATTTTGGTATAGTTTGTTGGTTGTGCTGGTCAGTGCTAGTTAGCAGGGTAGTTTGATCCAGTTTTGCTAGTTGTACTAGTTAGGGTGTAGTTTTAAGTTTTCAGTGGTATTCAGTGTCAGTGTTAGTTAGCAGGGTAGCTTGCTACTAGCCTAGAATTAGTGTTACAAATAAAACATCTGACCTAGTTGGCTAACAAGGTGAGTGTGTTTTAGTGCTTGAAGACAAACTTAGTATTACCGTAAAACAGATGACTTGATTGGCTAACAAGTTAAATTCAATACCATGGCTAATAAATTGATTGTGCTTTTGTGACTTGAGACAAACTGAGTACTACTATAAAACAGATGATCTGATTGGCTAACAAGTTGATTGTGTTTTGGTTATTTGGAAAAAGACTTAGTGTTACAATAAAACAGCTGACCTGATTGGCTAACAAGTTGATTGTATCCTACCGTTTTGGAGACACACTCACCATTTTAGAATGACTTTCAAATTTGTACCATTAAGAATGGGCTAATGATATCAATATAACAGACTGACTGACTGACTTTTTTTTTTTTTGATATTTGTCCAACAATAGCGAACTAAATTGAACCACTAAGTTGGAGAGTCTATGTAATATCCTTGTTTTTATGGTTTTCTTTTTCCTACGTATGATGTCGAAGCATTGTTGTCGCCTTTGTATATTTCTTTGTAGGCTGAGTTATACGAAGAGTAATCATTTGTAGCAGTTACATTGTGTAGTGGGTGCCTGGTTAGATACTGAAGGAGCAATATAATCTAATTTTCTGCTGAGTGACTTTGCCAAGGCTGGCTTTAATAACATCCTATTAGAATTGACTAGTGCCATTGTTCAATTCTATCCCATAGTCTAATTATATGTATTCATTTACATTGCAGATATTTCCGTGCAAATATATGTATGCTTGTGAACAGAGCCTGTGTTTGTACGTGGCGTGTGATTTCATGCTTAACACACAATTTCCAATAAGTATAGTGGACGCGTTTGTTGTAATAGATGCTTTTACTTTGTATGTATGTATGTATGTATGTGTGCTTGTGATTAGAACTTATGTTTGCACATGACACATGTGATTACAGAATCGCCCCCCCCCAAAAAAAAAAGTATCGTAGTTATCATAGTAGTAGCAAGTACATGGTGTTTAATTTCTTGCTTTACGACGCAATCTCCAATAATTACGGTAAACACATTTATCGTAGTAGTAGTAGCATGTTTTATTTTGTATGTATGCATATGAACTGAACCTGCATGTTTGCACATAGCATGGAATTTCATACTTAACCCAGAATCACTATCCAAAAAAGTTTCGAAGTCGCAGTTATCGTAATAGTAGCAAGTACATGGCATTTGGTTTCATGCTTTATATACAATCTCCAATAAGTGGTAGTCACGGTCGTAGCAATAGCATGTTTTATTTTATCTGCCTTCCTATGTACTAGAGTGAGTAGCCATACACGCTTGTTTAGCCGGCGGCGAGTCAACAAAGATCTTTTGTGTAATCTTCATTCAGTACTGCCATTACTTTTTGTTTCAGATAATGCTTAGAATAATATTTACCGTCCATAGCTGTTCATGTGTGCAATGGGGGTGATTAGTATACTGTTCCTATCCATTTACATGTATGTATTTTAGACTAACTACTACAGTATATTGCCTGTGATAGTCTGATAGCAGATAAGGCCAATTTTTCATAGACTTTGCGCTTATCTCCGTGATGAGATCACTATGTATTTATACTTGAGTAAAGTTGAGGTTCGGTTTTAAGATAATAGTCATCAATTGGATGGAATAAAAAGTAAGATTGCAGCTTTGTACTCGATTCTACTTGAGGGCTAGCCTCCAAAGGCCTCCAGTGGAAATTGTTTTAGCCTGTGCCCTCTGGAAAAGGTAATTTTGCGGCCACATCAAAGGCAGACGGCAAGAAATTGCTATTCACCACTCTATATAAGGGGGTTAAGAGATACGTAGTGTCGCATATGTCAAAGACGGTTAGCCATCAGGATGCAGTGTTCTCATTGTTAGTGAGCCGGCGGAATTAACTGCTCTGCCATGTTAATCAGCTGCCAAACTCTCCTTGAACAAGTTAGTTGTCAAAACAAGCGTTATAGGTATATACATGTATTAGCATATTAATATTTCAACGTTGGTTTGTAGGGCTTCCTGTGTGTCCGGACAAGAGCTTGGGAAAGTCATGTTGTTTGTAGCACTATCAGTGTTTTATAACGTGTCACTACAAGGTCCTGTTTTTTGTATACACTATAGCCTCAAACAACTCAATCTCTTTGTCTCTTTTCTTTGCTATGTTTTCTTGACTTTTCAATTCAGTCTGTTTGCAGTCTAGTTTTTTTGCTTGTAATAACAAAAAGGCATGTTTTCACTAGGTTTGATGGAACAATACAAGATTGTGTGTGTTATTATGTCAGTGCTTAGTGGGTTTTGTTTTGATTCAATCAAGCCTGTCTGTCATTTGGTTAGTTTGTTGTGTGTGTCAGCATAAGCTGCCCATACCAGAGTACACACACACACACAGGGTAATATTTTTTCTGTCGAATTCAGCCCGATACACCAATTTACACTATCCTGGTATATCTCCTCTATTACTAGTCCCCAATGCCCAAACCAGGTGCAGATTTAATAAAATTCACTCAATGGTATCTGTCTACATATACAAATAACGTAAACTAAACCCATATAAAGTTCATTTTTTGTACAAAATCACACATTGTTGATATTAGCAGTCTGTCTATATACTAGTGTACTCAGGGTTCACTCTTAGTGAAATTTCACTTAAAAAGTTAACTATTTATATAGTAATACAGTGTGTACAAACCCACACACAGAGTTCATTTCTAGTGAAATTCACTTAAACGTTAGCTGTATTTTCAATAATACCAGTGTACACACAGATTATTGTAGATAGGAGAAAATCACATTTTAGCTTACTGTAAACTTAAAATCCTTTCTTTGTGGGGGTGAGGGGGGGGGGGGTATTTGTTTGTACACAACTAAGTACAAGTTTGGAGAAAGAGGATTACCCACACACATATAGAGTTCACTTTTAGTTATATTCACACTTTATGTATGTTAACATTCTACTGTATCTATAATACCATGTTAGCTATCTATCAAGTAAATAATGTTTGGCACAGAATCAGGATAACTAAGCTCAGGATCTCAGCACATAATTTACCAATCGAAAGACTACGATACCAAGGAACTCCCCCAGATGAAAGAATATGTCATTTATGTAATACTAAAATGAGTGGTGATGAAATCCATGCTATAATGAATTACAGCAATACATCTGTAATTGAAGCTAGAAACCCCTATTTTAAAGAACTATCAAAATTTATGATGCAAAGTTTTTCAAAATTATCTCAAAAAGAATATTTCAAAATAATGAGTTCAAATGATGATTTTATCATTAATAGCTTTGGAAAATTCTCTAATTCATTATTATCATTGTATTCAATACTGTAGTTTAGTATTTTATATATATTTATAATTATCTATTATCTTTGTTTTTGTTGTTTCTGTATGTTGTTTTTAACTCTAGATAATGTATTTTTTTTTCACATTATAATATCATGTCAAATAAAATATACTATACTATAATAATTATAATAATCAGTTTATTTTACCCGAAATAAATATAACATTGGGTAAATGGAGAATCAGGAAATAGCTTATTGCTAGTCTGGGCCTGTCCCCGCACATATTTATATACAGAAATTCACAGCAAGGTAATACCAGTGTGGGTTTCTATACAGAACTCACACAAAGTTAGTTATCGATAATACCAGTATAATTGTACACTAAGTCATACACAGGGTGGGTTTCCGTTTAGAATTCACACAAAGTTAGCTATTGATACTATCGTAATACCAGTATACACACACTAAGTCATACACAGGGTATGTTTCTATTAGAATTCACACAAAGTTAGCTATCGATAATACCAGTGTACACACACTAAGTCATACCCAGGGTGGGTTTCTATTAGAATTCACACAAAGTTAGCTATCGATAATACCAGTATAATAGTATACTAAGTCATACCCAGAGTGGGTTTCTATTTAGAACTCACACAAAGTTAGCTATCGATAATACCAGTATACACACACTAAGTCATACCCGGGGTGGGTTTCTATTTAGAATTCACACAAAGTTAGCTATCGATAATACCAGTATACACACACTAAGTCATACACAGGGTATGTTTCTATTTAGAATTCACACAAAGTTAGCTATCGATAATACCAGTATACACACACTAAGTCATACACAGGGTATGTTTCTATTTAGAATTCACACAAAGTTAGCTATCGATAATACCAGTATCCACACACTAAGTCATACACAGGGTATGTTTCTATTTAGAATTCACACAAAGTTAGCTATCGATAATACCAGTGTACACACACTAAGTCATACACAGGGTATGTTTCTATTTAGAATTCACACAAAGTTAGCTATCGATAATACCAGTATACACACACTAAGTCATACACAGGGTATGTTTCTATTTAGAATTCACACAAAGTTAGCTATCGATAATACCAGTATACACACACACTAAGTCATACACAGGGTGGGTTTCTATTAGAATTCACACAAAGTTAGCTATCGATAATACCAGTATCCACACACTAAGTCATACCCAGGGTGGGTTTCTATTAGAATTCACATCATGTTTGGCTCTACTAATAAACTCTATGATATATTCACTTAATATTGGCAAATACATTGAATTAAATGAGTCAATTAAAGGGTATCACCCGAGTCCATGAACACCGTACATAAAGTGTCTAAATTTAACAGCCACTTTAGAGTAGATTCGGCTCACATACCTATTTATTTTGTCACCTTATTCTGTGTAAAGCCTGATTGCTATAGGACACATTGACTTCAATTAACAGCATGGTGGTAATGGTCTGTCTACATTTCGAACTTGTAAAAAGAACGGCTTCTTATTAGTAGCAGAGACTAGTCGACATACACAACTGCCACCTTATAAGTATTCGTTTTGTTGGTCATTTTCAGCTAATAGTGCAGTATATATATTTTAGATGAATGTTAAAATGTTACACAGCGGGCATTAATGCATCATTCCACTCGCAGGATGTTGTGAAAACACCTGACTGACACACTGTTTTCCACAACAACTTGGCACCGTTTCTTTTCTGTAATATCCTTTTGCACTCTATCACAGTGGTGGAGGGGACGACATGCTGTTCATTTTCTCTCAATGTGTAATGTGAAGGTGATTGAAGAACGCCAACATGTGGGTAACCTCAGTCTCCTTTTACCTTCACTCACAACTCATATTATATAAAACAGTTGTACTTATGAATATACAGTAGATTTTTTTTTGAAAATATACTCAATGAGATATTTTGAAAAAAATAAAACATGGCAGCGTGTTTGTTTTTAAGAAATCAATATTGAAAAGAAATGAATGCCTGATTTTGTATTTGACTCTTTTTTGTTTCATGATCAGCTACATTGGAAAAATAAACTCTCTGTGTTTTTTTATGAAATCAATTTTGAAAAGGAATGAATGAGTCACTTTTATTTTAATCTCTTTTTAAATATACATGATGAGCTATTTTGAAAAAAAAAATATCTAGACATTTATTTTAGAAATTGATAATGAAAGAGACTTAATGAGTGATTTCTTGTTTGTTTCATTTTGAGATATACAAAATGAACCTGGTGCCGTGGTAGGGTGTTTTTTGGAATCGATAGTGAAAACAAATAAATATGTGTCTCGTTTCCCCCATTAAAAAAAAAGATAAGGTATGTTTTAAAACTATAAAACTGGATAATTTTCTCTCCGAATCAATATGGAAAGAGAATAAACAAAGTGAATTTAAGCAAAATATATGTTTCATGTCATGTTTCAGTTCTGAAATATAAAATATGAGAGAGAGAGAGAGAGAGAGAGAGAGAGAGAGAGAGAGAGAGAGAGAGAGAGAGAGACAGACAGACAGACAGACAGACAGACAGACAGACAGACAGACAGACAGACAGACAGACAGACAGACAGACAGACAGACAGACAGACAGACAGACAGACAGCAGACAGAGACAGAGAGACAAACACAGATAATGATCACATTTTTTTGAACATAATTTATTAAATAAAAAAGTTACAGTGATGTTTTATTTACTTTTTAAAAAAAAAAATTGCTGTTTCTCTCCTTATGTTGTATTTAAAGTGGCCATATAGATTAGCATTGGGTATTTATTTTGGTAGTTTTTAACTCATAAAACAATTTTATTATGTTTTTCGACTTGAAAAATATATAAAATAACATATAACACAATAAATTGCAAAACATTCAAAAACATGTGTAAAAATGTTTGTCATTGTACATAAAATTTTTATTCTTTTCACATCTTAGTGTCATTTTTTGAGTTACAAACAAGGACTCGGTAATACGTTATTTCACATTGTTATTTCAACATAGTAAAATTATTTAATAAATTAAAAATCCAAAATAAATAAATAAACAATTCTAATCCATATGGGCATTAAAAAAAAATGATGTGTTTTATTGCAAAAATATTTCGATATTGTTAATTCTAGTAACAAGGTTTTCACTATATAATAAGAAACAGAGACAGTGATGAGTAGAAGATAAGGATGTGATGATGATTATGTGTTTTATTTTAGGCTGGAAACTAAGAAACGCATAATAACGACATACATGTATTGTATATTAAAATGAAATAAGGGAGATAAGGAAGTAATAATTATGAAAGTGTTTTATGTTGGAATATCAAAATAAGGAAATTGATAATTACGTGGGACTGTGTCTTGGAATAAATAACACAATGATGTATAATAAAGAAGTGATGTTTTATTTTTCGGAAATGTAAAATAAAGCTAAAATAATGCAGTAGTATAATGTTGAGATAAATATGAAAGCGAGAATGATTAGTTTTGAGATAAAAAAATGCTAATTATTGAGGGTTTTTTGATATTTTCAAATAAAGCTATAATAACGGAAATGCGATACTGTACAAATTGTTTGATATATTATAGTAATTTGATCTCTTGCTTTTATATTTCACTTGTATTTTCTTTCCAATATTTTATTCAGTTGTTGTTTTCTTTCCAATCTTTAGTTTTGAATTTTATTCATAACTTTTTATGAGTACACGTGGAATGCGAATTTCCGATGTATTTTATGCAAATGGCAATACAGTTATATTAGTATTATTACACTGAAGTAAATAAAAAAAGTTATGAAGATGAGCCTGAGATAAAAAAAAGTGCAAATTACGAGGTGTTTTAGTTGTTGAAAATATGAACCAAAATTATATAGTGTGGTATTGTACACTAGAGTTAATAAGAAAGTGACAGAGATGAGCATGAGATAACAAGGTGCTAAAATTGAGGTGTTCTAGTCGTTGAAAATATAAAATAAACTGTAATAACTCAGCACTATATATGAAGTATGAGATTAAGAAGTGTCAACTATGAGGTGTTTTATTTTTTTGAAAATATAAAACGAGAGTGTTAAGTCTAGGATGGGACAAGCCATGAGATGAATTATGAAATAAACGTAGGTAGTGTGAGAGAATGAGTGGGTAGGTAAATAGCAGTAAGACTGCAATGACAATGTGCGACATCTCACACTCTATGGTCTGACTGCCGTTTAAAATTTCAGTTGTAAGTGTAATTTGCATTGCTTGGTTGCCTTCCTGGTTGTCTTTATCGTGCAAAACCAATAAAGATAATGAAAGGTGTTAGTAGCAGATGCCCAGAAAGACATACTAGTCAAACTAGTGATGAAAATTAATGTCAAAGTCAATAACAACGCCGTGACATGTGCTGCTAGTCAGACATAGAGTTCGTCTGTCCCGGTCGCTTCGTTCATTCGGTCTACGCACACACTCATACACAAAAAAAATACAAATTCAACTAAAATTGATTAAACAGAAAGAGTGAAGTCCCATCATTGATTACACTAGTTTAATATCATCTACAGCAGAACAAAAACAAGATTATCCAGCTGCAATGAATTTATTAGAAGAATTTCAATTGAATAGTGTATAAATTACGTAGTAGTTAAGATTGGAATGTCAATTTGTCACCGGCGTTATTCCCCCCAAGAATTGAATATAGTATGCAAGTTATTCATTAAGAACACTTCAATATGTTCAACAAGATTATTATTCTAGCTGTCCTTAGTATACAGTTGACAGTCGTGTGATAGATTATCCAATCCCTTAATTTGCTCTGACTTGCCGTGTTCCGATGTTATTACATGATATTTCACCGTTCTAATACTACCACAATTCTATTAGCTGTCATCACATCACAACCCATCTTAATAAAAAACCAGCCCACTAGACAATACATTCTGATTCTTCTCACATCCCAATTTCAGCACAATTTTAACTTTTTTAACATTACTTTTTTCACTTTTTTTCTTGAAATACACCTATAGTTCCTTTTTTTATGACAAATAGTCAATACAGATTTTGCAAATTCTTGAAAATTATTTTTTTCACTTATTTTTGTTTTTTTCTTGAAATACATGTACAGTTCCTTTTTTATGACGAATAGGCGATACAGATTTTGATTGTTTTCACATCCCACATTCAGCGCTATTTCAACTTTTTGAACATAACTTTAAAAAAAACCCACATTTTTCTTGCAATATTTCCTTTTTGAAGACAACTAAACGATACATTTTGATTCTTCTCACATCCCAATTTCAGCTCAATTTCAAGTTTTGAAACATCTCTCTTTTTTCGTTTCTTTTTACCTGAAATAGTTCATATTCCATTTCAGCACATTTTCAGTGTATTCAAACAACGCTAATTTTTTTTCCCTTCTTTTTTTCTTCCATGAAATGGTTCCTCTTTGCTGACAACACCAACACCAGGATTTTACAAATGTAAGTACTATCCTTAATACATGTTGTAATTACCAGTTTTATGTAAATGTTTTGCTTGTATTGACTGTAGCCGACCATGGGAAAATGGGGGATTTTGCTTTCATGTTGGTGTTGTGACTCGCCGGCATTACAGTGTAGTTTTAAAGTGAATTGTGAAGCACAGAAAGGCATGTTTACAACTAATCTCATTTGGTCTAACCATAATTAAGAAATCTGCATTAACTTGAATAGAATAGCAGTTACTAAGAATGCTAAGCCTGTAAACTAACCTTCAATGGGTGCAACCCCCTTTGCAATAGAGATAGTGAAAAGAGGAAAGTGAACAAATGTAGCTTTGTTGTGCCGACACCGTGAAATGATGCATAGTACAGGCAATGAGGGGTGGGTAGTAAGGCATGCAATTTACATGTTCTCATTAGAAAGACAAGAACATTTACAGAGAACCACTAGCAGAGAATAAAAACATGCAGCTGTTTCACAAATTGCTTGTATTCACAAGTTCTTAAGACTTATCCTCATAAATCAGCCCAGTGCCTACACATTTGGTAGTTTTTAAAAAGACAGCTAAAACCGGAGTTGATACCCCTGGTTTACAACTGTCCGGTCTGATAGTAAAGTTGCCTTTTCTCTATTTCATTGTTAGTTTGTGGGTATTGTCTGTGTTATGCTACAAGCAGCTGGCATTTCATTACCTTAGCCAAACGTGAGGCAGGCCAACTGTGCCGGTCTCACTTATTCTTGACCAGTGGCACCAAATCAGTGAGCCACAAAAGGTTCTTCTCCTCTCTATAGCATTCTAACTTCAAATATAAACAAGCTTTCACAATTACTGGCTCATGTACAATAACCTGAGTGGCCTAAGGCTTTTGGGCTTATGGCTATCAGTATATGCCCGACAAAGTAGCTAGTGATAATACAGCGCTGACTTTCAATCTCTTTTCACACTGACTTTTCCATTTTCTTTTGATTTCCTTTTGTTCTTATGCTCTTTGTCTGTTTTTTTTCCTGTTGGAATATCATGGTGCGATGGACATGTAAATCTGTATGCCTGACTGAACCTGTGTGAACCGTTGATGTCGACTGTATTGTGTGTATAGGGGGTGAGTACTACACCACTGCCAGCGTTCAATCATTCTCACTATAGTCAAAGAATAAAAAAAGAAAGTTGGCCTCAATGCTCCAGAGAGAAGGCAGAGATAATAATATTGGAAATGAGTTGATGGAATGGTAATATGGTAGTAAGGATGTGGCTCAATGTAGTACATTGTTATTTACAACTAGAAAGTGTTATCAATGTAGCAGATAGTGAAGGCCAACACATGCTGTAGTCATTAAGAGTAATGAGTTAGTTAGTTAAGACTGACACTTCATCTCAACTCATTATCGTCTTGTCATCAAGTCACTGTTCTTATCAAGTCATCTCTATCATGCTTCATTGTCACTGGATCTGTCAACTCTAAGACTCTCTTCTGCTTGTCAGTTGTATGATTTTGCAGATAAGGTGATGGCCTGTCTATGATTTATTCATTTTACAGTGTTTTAGAGAAAAAAAACCCGGTGAAATGAACATAGTTTTATTTTTTTATTTTTTGTCTATGGTTTATTCATTTTACAGTGTTGAGAAAAAACCCTGTAAAAATATGAAATGACCATTTAGGTTTTTTTTCTAAATTACAGTGTTTGATTTTATAGATAAGGCAATGACTTGTTTATGATTTATTCATTTTACAGTCTTTAGTAAAAAAAACTATAATATGAACAGTTTTATTTTTTATTTTTTTGTGTGAACATATTTCTTTAATTCATTTTACAGAGTTAAAAAACAAAAATATGAAATGAAGCCATTGTTGTATATTTTTATTTTGACAAAATACAATGTATGATTTCACAGAGAACACATATCTATAATTTATTTATATTTATAGTGTTAGAAAAAACTCTAAAACTGCAAAATGAATGCATAATTTCCAAACAAGAAGGAAACCCCTAATTTTTTATGAATGTCTGCTTCGACTTATTCAATTCTACTTTTTAATTCTTTATGTATTAATTTACAGTATTAAAAAAAATACAAAACTTCGACGAGGATGTTAGTTTTTGCTAAAATCTCAACTGTTTTCTCCAAATATTCATTTACTTAAAAAAGAAAATTCTTGACTTTTCAAGTTGACATATTTCAACTAATGCACTTTCCCGCCAAAAAAATATTTAAACAAATTTTGTTTTTTTGTAACTTTTTGACACGTTTCAATAATATTTTAGACTGGTTTTTATTAGAGAAACAGTCCTCATTCATGAGGTCATGAAATGTGATCAAATTACTTCTAAACATCACTATACCACAAGACAAACAAATTATAAATGTGTGTTATGATAGTTTCATAGAAGTCTGACAAGGCTAAAGGGTGGAATTTCCGTGTAAAAAAATGAAGTGTGTGAATTCAAGTATTTCAATTTTCATGAAACTTTCTAAAAAAAATAGATGCTTAGTTTTTTTTTTTATATTATAAAAAAGCAAGCACCTAGGAATTCTTGCCGAGTTATTCTTGAGCAATTAGGTAATATCCCAAATGTATCCTTATCAGAGCTGATCTTGTTGAACTGTTTTAGTGAAAATTATGGTACGTCTGTTCATTCTGAAATCATAATGTTGATTTTTATCAATAAATAGGATTTATTTTTATCATTTCTGTCTAAAATAGATTAAAATTATGTCAGAAAGTTACAGAAAAAACTAAAATTCCATTCTTACTGTTTTGGCGGGAAAATTTAAGAAATGTGATGACATTGCATCACATTATGCATAAGAATAACTCCTGTCTAAACTGTTATTGAAATTTATCAAAAAGTTACAGAAAAACTAATTTTGTTCTTTAAGTAATTGTGGCGGTAAAGTGCATTAGTTGAAATCTGTCAACTTTAAAAGTTCCAGAAAAACATCAATTGTGTTTGAATGATTTTGACAAGAAAGTGCACAAGTTGATATTTGTTCATAAATTACAGAAAAAGAAAATTTGTGGTCTGAAATTTTTGGCGGGAATGTGGATAACACAAAACTATTCATATCTATGAGTAAGAATGCCAAATTATATGTAAGTGATGAAGGTTGAGATTGTTCGACAATGCATTGAAATTTGTCAACTTTATAAAAAATTACAGAAAAGAAAGAATTCTAATTTTGTAAGAAAGTACCTATATTAAAGTTCAAATGTGGCAAATAGTTAAAGAAAACCAAAAAAATTTTGTCCAAACAATTTTGCTGAAAAGTGCATAAGTTGATATTTGTTAAAAAGTTACAGAAAGACGATAATTTTGGTCATACATTTTTGGCGGGAATGTGTGAAGTCCTGAAGAACGCAAACTTTTCACATTTATAAATAAGAATATCAAAATATATGTTGATGATGTAGGTTAAGATTGTTTGGCAATACATTGAGAATTGAAATTGGTCATTGGGTCAACTTGAAAACTTTCAGAAAAGCAAGAATTTTCTTCAAGTAATTTTGGTAAAAAAGTGCATAAGTTGAAATGTGTCAAAAAATTAAAGAAAACCCAAATTTTGTTGGCAGGAAAGTGCATTAGTTGAAATTCACAAAAAAGAGTTTCAGAAAGACAAAAAATTTGGTCATAAATTTTTGGCGGGAATGAGTGAATTTCTGAAGGACTCAAAGTTACTATCTGTAAGTAAGAATGTCAAAATATGTGTAAGTGATGTATATATGTTGAGATTTGTTGGCCAATACATCACAAATCTAACTCAATACTTCTCACAATGAAGACACAACTTGTTCGCCATTGCCTCTAATAAACACATAACTTGTATTTCATTTGAAATGACTGGCTAACAAATCTATCAGTTAACACAGTCACTTCGTGTAGGGAGGTCAAATTTAAAAACTTGTACAAATTCGTGTCAATGCAAAATGAACCCAAAAGAGAGAGTAGTAGATGTTTGGATGCCATGTCATACTAGCTGTTTAACAAAGAAGTCATGATTTGAAGTGGGAAGTGACAAACTGGTAGATTAAACTAGGGTCGTGGTAAATGAAGTGCTAATGAAATAGTAGAAGAGTTGCCACATTACTGTGTCTAATCAAGGGATAATTATTAGCTTGCCAGATGAAGTGGCCCAAAGTAATCTAGCATTTTAAATTTAATTGTCGCTGTGAATGTTGGAAGAGTTGAACAGTTCTTTCACAATTGTACATTAATGGAATCACCTAGCTATTCACATGTGTATCCAAGGGATGATCAATCGTATCAAGTTCAATCAATTCCGCTTTGACTATTCCACAGCCACATGTCAGCACTTTTCACTAAATAAAACATTGCTCAAATTGGCAAAAGGAATGTTTTTCTTTATTAAAAGGTACGAATGTTAACAAGATTTAGATATATATATGTGTGTGTGTGTGTGTGTGTGTACATGATGTATGCATGTGTTAGTTAGTGAGGTACTGGGGGACAGTGTTGGTGGTATGAACACATGGGTGAACAAATTACCCAACAAGTAGTGTATTCTAGCCAACTTTGTTCTCATGTCATCAGCTTTGTATGTGATCACTGATTGATGGTCCCATAACTCTCTAGGTTTTCTATAGCCTGGAAAGTGTACAGGACAGACTTTAATGCTGCTCATATTTCATGCTAACTACTTCTTTTGTTTTCGTTTTGTCTTGGATGTCTGCGGTGTTCTGCTTTCCGCAATCAATGCTCCCTGGCGATGAATGATCAAACACAACAACATCCAGTTTGTAAGTACATTCATTAACTTGGCTTTTTTTTTTCATCTTTTTTTTTTTTTATTTCTGTCCTTGATGTGGTCTGAAATTGGACCGCAGTCAAAAAAAAGTCTGCAGAGGACGTGCTCAGTGGACACTAGGTGGGGGCATACATGGGTATGCCTTGTGTGGTTAGACATACAATCATATGAATAGATAAAAGCAATGTGCTTTGTTTTGCTTTGTTTCTTGGAAGATCAATGTATGTGTGTCTATATGTATCTGTCTGTCTGTCTGTCTGTCTGTCTGTCTGTCTGTCTGTCTCTGTCTGTCTGCATGTCTGTTTTTGACCTGTATGTCTGTGTGGATGTGAGTATGTATGTATGTATGTATGTATGTATGTATGTATGTATGTATGTATGTATGTATGTATGTATGTATGTAATGTATGTAATGTATGTATGTATGTATGTATGTATGTATGTATGTATGTATGTATGTATGTATGTGTATGTATGTATGTATGTATGTATGTATGTATACTATGTATGTGTATGTGTATGTGTGTGTGTGCATGCTTGCATGCCTGTGTAGTTGTTCATGTGGTTGTGTGTGTGTGTGTGTGTGTGTGTGTGTGTGTGTGTGTGTGTGTGTGTGTGTGTGTGTGTGAATACATGAAGTAAGGCAATAAGCTAAAAATCCACACACGACTTGACTCTAGACCTAGCGTGTTTGTCTTTCTGAAGTGAGTTGAAAAGTGGCACTGTGCCCTAGTGTATCATCTTTAATCAAAATCATAACTATTACAATGCAAAAAAAAACCTTTAATCTAAAATAACAATAAGTGATGTGACCACTTCATAGTCCACTTTGCACACCAGATTTCTAATGATTTTATTTAATGCTCATATATATCAACCACTCACAGAGTGGGAACATTTGTGACAACTATATATTGCCTGATAAATCATTCTTTGTGTGTCTGACATGTTGTAGTTGGCATTGAGAGGCTGGTTTGTTTGACAAGACACAGTTTTTATAGCAGTAATTTGAGTGAGAGATGTTTGGTTACTTTCACACTGCCTAGTTATTCATTAGATCCATTTTAATTCAATTAGTCAATTCATGTATCCTCGGCCAAAACTTCATTTGATAAAGAAATTATTCCAATCATTAAAAAGGTGACTGCATTAGAATTACCAATGATTGATTATGTAGAAGTGAAGTCCCATTTGTCATATTTAATCTTGGAAGATAGAGCCGGAGCGTCCCAGCATGCTTTGTAGCTCATTGGCTTCTCTGTCCTCACAGTAGGCCTGTTGATATAGTATTTTAATTGCCTGTCGCCTCATTATGACTACCCGGGAGTTCCGAGTGTCCTTGTGCCAGCGCTACTCGTACAACTAGTGCGCCCCTTGTTTCTGTTGATTCTGTCCAATGTAGCATATTCTATGTTTGGACACAGTTCACCACAAGTGGTTTTGTAAGAATGTGACATTTACATGACTCGGACAGGAAACACAGCACCCAGCTGATTATTGGAGCATGTGTGCAACTTGTTAAACGTACACATAGTCTAAATAGCGTCCACTCTATGATGTCTAATTACCGTTCATGTCTGAGGGCTTGGACAGCTTTCTAGCATAACAGTGTTTAATGATTTGTATATCTTGTTAATTCATTAGTTTATTTGTTGGTTTGCCCCATTGTTGATAATTGTGGAGAGTTTTTTTTTTCCCTGATGATGTGTGTACCAGTGCACAGCTGATCATTAAATTTTGCTGGGTCAGTGCCATCAGGACATTCTGAAGTATCTGTCGTCCTGGTCCTCTGCTCTGTTGTTGTATAGGACACAGACAACTCATAAAAGAACCATTGACTATTAATGTTGTGTGGTGATTGAAGTTTATAGGGGTATGGGGGAGCCAAGCCTCTCTCTGAGTAGAATAGGATGGTGATATAAATCAAAGCTGTGTTTTGATAAAACGTCTTGTACAACATAAAGTACACCAAGCCCTGACACAATGCAATGTATTGAGATAACATGGATACTACCCACATACCGATATGTAATCACAACTAACTTTAGCCAGCCCTTTGTTCTTTCGCTAAATGGAAAACAAGAAGTACAGTGATAGTTCTGTTGTAATACACTTAATGCTTTCATGGTTGGGTAAGACAACAATACTTAGAAAAACAGTTTAGGACATGTCGACATATTGTGTTACTCAGATAAAACAACACATGAAATTAGGAAAGAAAAGAATATGCTAGAGTTATTTCTATACTGACCTGACAATGCTATGTTAACAGAGCGACAGCTAGTCAGAATGTTTGGAAACCAATTGAGTTGAGTTTTGTTGAGACTATTCAGTTTTCATTTGTGTGTGTGTGTGTGTGTGTGTGCTTATACACACACACACACACACACACACACACACACACACACACACACACACACACACACACACACACATAAATATACATACATACATACATACATACATACATACATACATACATACATACATACATACATACATACATACACACACAATTTATACATATAAATAAAGACGTCTGATGTCATGCATTATTGATAATATTCATACATAAACACATTGTATGTTCTCATGTACAAACCATAGTTGCAATATTTCTATGTTTGTTCTCAGACCACAGAACAACTGTTTGGTGTCTGAGGTTTGTCACAAAGCTTGCCAATTCTAGTTAACATAAAGCAAGCAATATCATGTAAAATATTAATCTAGTGCTATTCTTCATGGAATGTTTGAGATCTCCCTTCCCATTGACATCCAGGCTACTAAAATTTACACAATTGTTCTATATATAGTTACAGTGACATTGAGATAGCTGGGTAAAAATATCTTTTACTTGTCAGGTAGAAGGTACCCAAATAGAACCCTGTACAAAAATACTGTATATACTTATGGACAGTGTGCTCTCTCTCTCACTCTCTAATCTAATTTGAAGCATCACAGCTGCAATTTCTTGTGACGATTCCTGACTATGTGGTCACTGAAAAGAAAACTCTTCTTGTGTCACCCACAACAAAGAGTTTTGTCTGTTGGTACATGGCACATTGCCTTTGAAGTGATCCGAAATGCTACTAAGGTGTAGACCAGAAGGACTTTTGTCAATGCATTGATAGTGGTACTGGTAACTGAAACTTAAACATATCTTGGTGAATTCAAAGATATCTCTCACCATTGCTACCAGTTTGAGCTTGGGACAGTCACAGTTTTTAGACATAGTTTCTCACCAAGTCTTAACTAAGGAAAAAAACATTCCAATAAATTAACTAGCCTAAATTGGCGGAAACACCCCCTATGGTGTGATGAGGGCACGTCCAACAGTGAGTGGGCTAACTAAGATCTTCTACTTGGCTGAGTTCAGGATATGTTCAGTCACGTGTACACGCTTCCTTCACAAACCAGAAACATGATTGTTTGAAAGTAAGAATGTGTCGTAGTGGGAGGGTACACGACTTGTTTAACTCGCTGTAAGGCTGTAATGGACATGTATCGTTATATTTAGACAGCTGAATGCCACACTTCAAACACCGGACAACACGAAACTGGACACTTTCGATTTCCTTACACATGCTACTAGACGCAGTGGGTGTGTTAGTTTGTGTATCTAAACTCCAGTGGTATCTCTAGAGATGGGGGCAGATTTGTCCTGATGTGTGTTCTGTTCATCAGAAGTACATCCACTCTGTATTCAAAGTTTAAAGGCCAGCATTTCAATCCCAAGTTCTCACTTTAGTGTTGTCCTATCAGGGGAGCCATAAGAATTAGATAAGAATATTCTTTGTTTTTAACCAACTTTTTTCTATAGCTCTGACTGCCTCGTGTTTTTCTCATTAAAATTGTAATGTCAACTGATCCTTTAAGAACTTAGAAAATGAAGGCCTACAGTAAACTACAAGAAACAGACAAGTTTCCACGGCTCTTACATTCAAAGTACACCCAGTAGGTTCGTTAGTTTGCATACCTAAACTCCAGTGATGTCTCTTGAGAAGAGGGCAGATTGGCACTGATTTATGTTGTACTGTCATTTCAAACTCATCATGTGCTTTTAAATTAAAAACGGAAACACTTTCTTTCTACACACCACTACTACACTGCTTAGTTAATTTGTTAGTTTACATACCTCATGTACCTAAACTCAAGTGATGTCTGTAGAGATAACAGCTGATTTGATGTTATTTATTTTAATGATTTCGTCTCAACTCCAACTCTGTGTTTAAAATAAACATTTAGTGAAGCCAAGATTATGAGTGAAGGTACATTTAATTATATGAAACTGAGCTACACTTTTGTATACTCTATGAGTACACTACACCCTATGGTATGGAATTGTTAATTTGCATAAAACTTGTGTGATGTGTGTAGAGAAGAGAGCAGATTTTTTTCTGATTTAAGTTTTTTGATTTCATCTCAGACTCACTATGTGATTAAATATAAACACTAAGTAAAGTTAGAATGACAAGTGAACTAAACTTAATTATGATCAACTGAACTATACACTTTATTGAGTACACTACACCCTATGGCTTTGTTAACTCCAGTGATATCCGTGCAGAAGAAGGCAGACTTTGTGTGATGTATGTTATATTTTCATCTCAGACCCACTACACTTTGTAAAACAAGGGTGATAAGTTTTATTGAACTACACAGAATTACACTCCAGTAGTACACTCCGACCTATGCCAGGTTTGTTAGTTTGTAAACAGAAACTGTAGTGATATCCGTAGGGAAGAGGGCAGATTTGTTCTGATTTATGTTATGTTTTCATCTCAGACCCACTATGTGTTTAAACACTTTGTAAAGTGAGTTTGACAAGTTTTAGTGAACCGCACTGAATTACAAGAAACTGGTCACTTTCTTCCTAGTGATATCCGTAGCGAAGAGGGCAGATTTGTTCTGATTTATGTTATGTTTTCATCTCACACCCACTATGTGTTTAAACACTTTGTAAAGTGAGTTTGACAAGTCAGTGCCTGGTGGCAGCAGGAGAAAAGCTCTGAAAGAGCTAGTATATAAATCTGGGTTAATCTAATCAAAACCATGTGATATATTGCAACAAGTGAGCTGATTACTGAATTCTTGGGCTCTAGAATTTCACTCATTATTCCACTTTATAAGTTAACATTTACAAGTTAACCTTTCCGTCATGCTATCCTAGTAGGGTGGAAAACCCATAAAACAAAGTCTTTAAAAAGTTTGTGTCATACCAGAGCACTGTTATTTATGTGTATCGGCCATCTAAGATGAGTGAATGTCTTTAACTTACTTTAAGTGTGTGTAATTGGCATGCTAATACAATTTATTATTGTAAAAAGATAGCCAATATCTGCCGGCATTGCGTTTTAATGATAAGAAACTTGAGACGGTTACAAGTGTTGTTTCACTTATTGCGGGCGCAGACTGTCTGCTTTTCGCATTGCTACTGTAGGCCAGCCGTAGGAGGTCGCGTAGTTGAAGGTAACGCTGTGATCGGCATGCAGCAACAAACAAGCCAATTAAACGTCAGAGCACCCTGTGAGTGTTAATGCTCATTACAAGCTTAAAGTTCAGCAGTTCAGTGTTTCTTAACTAAAATCAGCAACCGGAGAAATTAGCAGCTTGTAATCTAGCAGGCCCAGCTTGGAAGATATAGTGTCAAATGTCGTGTCTGATGTTGACAGTTTTATTTCTGTTGCCGTTCTATGTACGATTTGATTACAATATCAATATTATTATATGTTGATGATGTACTAAGATAAATCATTACATGGCAAACTACATCTGCCTGATAAATATGCACCATTCTCGCGTACAATTAATAATTATGACATGCTTATAATTCTTAACATTTAGAATATGAGAGTCGAGGTTTATATAGTTAGTATAAAAAACATAAAAAAAGTTGAAAAAGTTGGTGTCTCTGGCTGGTAATATAGAAATTGTGCGAGTGTGTTTTTCTCTCTCTCCTTCTAACGTTGTAATGGCCTGACAAGTGAGAATGTGTAATGATGTATGTTTTAGGAGTGGTGTATACTTGTACTGAGCAGGGTAACACAAAACATATGTATCATTTTATAAGTAATATCACAGCGTAGCGGTTTTCATATGGTAGTGTTTTTGTGTAAGTACAAAACAAGTGTATTGGATTAGGTTTGATTCAAGCCAGTATAGTGGTAGTGGGTTTGTTTTATGTGTAAGTACGAAACGGGTGTATTAGATTAGGTAAGGTTTTAGGCCAAAAACTGCTGTGTGTAAGTAGAAGCCATTCAGACCAAAAACAGTGATATGTGTACCTCACAACTGTTTAGGCCAAAAACAGTGATATGTGTACCTAGCAACCATTTTGGCCAAAAACAGTGATATGTGTACCTCGCAACTATTTTGGCCAAAAACAGTGATATGTGTATCTAGCAACTATTTTGGCCAAAAACAGTGATGTGTATAGATAAGCGCCATTTATACGTAAGTATTTACTAAAAGTTCATTTGAGTGTAAATTTTCAATTGACTTAGGTAGCACATCATTTTAATTGGGAGATGCATTATGTATTCTCACAAGTGAGTGACCAGTGATTTTCTGCCTAACTACACAGCAGGCAATTTGCCTAACTTCACTCATCAACCATTACAGATACTGTGTGTGACCTTTGACTGACAAGCTCAGTGGAACCATGTTTTTGTTATTAGTTTCCTTTTGAACCATGTTTATTATTGTGCTATATTTGTACTTACAATTACTGTTCATACATGCCTACAAAGGAATATACATACTATTACAAGGAAGCATGGATTGAAATCTTGAAAACGTTGTTCATCTTCTGTGTGAAAGTTGACAAGTTCTTTTGTTCCATTATTCACATTTTATGTAAAGAGAGGATAAAAGTTTTTATCTCAATGCAACTATGATAGTACCTCATTTGTCAAACCATATAACTTTGATGAATAATACATAATATTGTTATTAGCCATTTCATATCTTTCTGGTTGTCATTCAAATCTTTTTTAGCTGTTTGTCTTTCAGTCTGTCAATGTATGTCTTTCCAATATCTCTGTCTGTCTGTCTGTCTGTCTGTGTCTGTCTGTCTGTCTGTCTGTCTGTCTGTCTGTCTGTCTGTCTGTCTGTCTGTCTGTCTGTCTGTGTCTCTCTCTCTGTCTCTCTGTCTCTCTCTCTGCCTCTCTCTCTCTCTCTCTCTCTGCCTCTCTCTCTCTCTCTCTCTCTCTCTCTCTCTCTCTCTCTCTCTCTCTCTCTCTCTCTCTCTCTCTCTCTCTCTCTCTCTCTCTCTCTCTCTCTCTCTCTCTCTCTCTCTCTCTCTCTCTCTCTCTCTCTCTCTCTCTCTCTCTCTCTCTCTTTCCATCTGTCTGTCCAAATATGATAGTTTGTTTTATTCAACTGTAACAGTGAAATTTCTGGTTTAGTCTTGTTTGTTTCTTTTTTAAGATCAAATTTTGCTAAATTCTTGTGTTTATGCTAAATATTCTCAAAGTTTGTACATCTTATAATTTACAATGTAAACATGAATCATGTTGAGATATTTTAGTACATTTGATGAAAATAAAAAATACACTAAAAAATTAGCAAACTTGGATAATTACTTTATCAGTAAAATCAAACAGAATTAAAAAGATAAATTAAAACAGTTGTTATCTATGAGAGTTGAATGTTCATTGACACTGGGTTCATAGTTTATGAAAATGTCTCTACTCACAAATTCAAAAAAAAAAATTTGAAACAAATCTCAAATTTTCTTCTATGATTGATCATCTTGTGAGAGCTGTGACAGTAGCTCACTGCTGATGAGATGTCGGCAAACATTTCATATTCACTGCTAAGAATTTGGACTGTGAGTAGAAATTTTCAATAGTGACATGATTACATATTTTACAAAAGTGACCTGTTTATGAATTATGTCAATCATACGAGGTAAAAATGAAATGGAAAACTTTAATTTAATCATTTCAATTTTTTAACCGTTACAAATATTGTAGCTGAAAGCTGTACTAGCTGTAACTGGGGCATTTATTTATTTATTTTGATCAGTCAGCTAGCGATATTTTCACTGAAAATTGTTAAAATACCAATAATTAGACATTGTACATGTTAATTAGAGGTCTATTTTATCTATAAGTAGTATAGTAATAATTTGAATTCTTGATTCATTAGGATGCTGATTTTTGGGTGCGGACCCAAAAATCGATTTGATTGGAATATATTGCACCATACTATGAGTACTACTACACAAATGTGTTTACTTACAGGTGTTGAATACTGTACAGGGTGTGTAATATTATGAGTAAGTCAGTGTATCCAAAAAAAAATAGTTTCGATTTATGTTCCAGTTTTAGATAGTACATCTTTAAAAGTAATTTTTTCGTTATTTTTGCCGACTTAAAAGTACACCAAACCTTGACTGGAAATGGTAAAATTCAACAGAATTTACTTGTCAACTAGTTATTGATGGTTCAGAAACACTGGCCTGATGTCCTTGTGTAAACAAGTATGGATAGACAGGCCAGATCATTTAATTGTTTGTCAAAAACATGTTGTTGTTGTTGTTGTTGTTGTTGTTGTTATTGTTGTTGTTGTTGTTGTTGTTGTTGGATGGGATTTAATCTCACGCTAATCATAGTATACTACGACGACAAAAATGTGTAAAAAATAAAAATACTGTAAAAAAATTATCCTGGACTTTTAAAGCATTTCTTGAAATATGATAAAGTGAAAGTAAAAACAGAATTTATAAAAAAAAAATATCCATTTTAAATTGCTAGAGGCTTGAAATGTTTATCAAAATATGTTGAAAATGAAAATGAAAACTATGAGAAAAATTTGCAAGTTCCTGATGATATTATGTAAAAAAAAATTATCCAATTGCTACCTTCTGGGCTTTTGAAGTATTTCTTAAAATACATTGAATTAAAAAATTAATGTAAAAAAAGTATCCCTTTCAGGTTGCTGGGGGCTCAAATATTACTTTAAAATATGTTGAAAATGAAAATTATGTAAAAAAAAAAAAAAAAAAAAATGTACAAGCTCCTAGGGATTTATCTTGCTAAAGTGACAACATCTGACTATTTCATGATGATTTAAGAGTGCACAGGTAACTATAGGTAATCAGATAGTGAATAATTGTGTCACATTTATCGTCGACAGAAGTAGTTTATAAACCGCTTTAGAGAACCAAGAATAGCAAATTACTATCTCTGAAAAGCCGGTTGTGATATTTGACTAATCTAAATGACAGGCTATGCTTTAAGTATTAGTGGTTTGTATGATTGGATCTTGTTAGTTTTTGCCATCCTGACCTTTGAACTTTTGGACATCTTGTATTGATAGGTAATCAGTGTCATTATCTAAGTAGACACCTGTCATTTATCGTCTGGTAGACATACCTACCTACCTATCTATCTACCTACCTACACACACACTGGCACTTATTCTGTGGAGATATACCTACCTACCTACATACAGACACTTCAGGCAGATATTCCTACCTACACACAGATGCATGTACAGTGGGCAGTGACTCATCATTTTATTGACTAGATTGTCCTATATGCACCTGTGCTTGGCGTTTGAAGCATACACACATGTATACAAAACACACACATCCACACATTAATAATGTGTATGTATGTGTACACACACACACACACACACACACACACACACACACATACATATATGTATACGCTAAATTAACACACACATGTTCATAATATGCATACATACACTCTCATGAAAATATATGCACATACATATACACACGTGCATGCGCGCGTGCACACACACACACACACACACAGTAGCATATACACCTGTGTAGCTATATGAAACAAGTATGTTTGATTCATCAAAATTATCCAGACTTTAACACTATGCTATCATAGTACAGATGTTGCAGTATATGACAGATTTAAAGTTTCATATATTATAAATTGTTATGAATACATACATACATACATACATACATTGATATATACATACATATATACATACACACATACATACATACATACATACATACATACATACATACATACATACATACATACATACATACATACATACATACATATATACATACATACATACATACATACATACATACATACATACATACATACATACATACATACATACATACATACATACATACAAACATACATACATACATACATACACACACACACATACACACATACGTACATACATACATACATACATACATACATACATACATACATACATACATACATACATACATACATTACAGACAGACGCATGCATATACACATACACACACAAACACACATGCACACATGGACACAGACACATACACACATACACACACACACACACAAACTGCACAGTGACTCATCACAATCAGCCCATACAGCTATCATGGCATACACGTAAATGTTTTGGCAGTCAGGTTCAAATAGCTACATGTACCAGTTGTTGCTGTCTGTGTACAGGACAAGTGTCAACACTGGTTGGCAGCATGCCAGCTACTGAAGAAGGTACTGTCAATATCATCCCAGGTTTGGCTACAAATCACCATGGCAACCCAACCCAAGTCTTGGCAGCAGAGTCAAGAGGTCCCCATGTTATTAAATGTACGCGAGATAATTTGTTGTGTGAATTTGTTACTTTGGTACGTTTTGGCTGACATGATGAAATGTTGACTTCAGTATTGAGGATGATGGATGGGTTATTGGTAGCCGTACAGTATCACCAAAATTCTCTATTCATAATCTGATCAATCTCGGGTGATACAAGCATATTTTTTTGATAAAAAAAAAAAGAACAGGAGCAACTCGATCTGCATGCATTGCATCATCCTGGTGAAAAATTAATATAATATTATGATTGATAATAAGAGTGAAATATCAGTTTTCTGTTTCGCAAAGTGGACTTGTGTTGATTCTTAAATGAAATTTGAGGTCAAGTTACACCAGAGTGGAGTTTATCTTGTCTCTCTTTCACAATCCATTTAGGTAATAGACCCTCTTTGCTCTACTCAATGTGCAAGTACACAAAGACACTAAAATGTAATTTAGTTTTTGTAGAACTTTGGTCAACTAAAGTGAAACCGTGTTCAAACACTGTGTAATAAGTGCGTTGTTGGGTTTCAGTCTGCGTTTTGTGTGTGTTAGTAGTACGGGAGGGATTTGGCAAGCCTTTTAGAAGTCTACCATCGCTGGGCTTGTCCCTTTTGTCCTGTGAGTTTACCAATCTAAATGAATGACATTCAACGGGCTTGTGCTGATATTTGCTGACTTGTAGATAGACTCAAACTCTACATGAGCTGTGTTTGTAGAGTCTTAACAGTTGTAATCAGGAACGTGTAACTCAATGCAAATCAGGTTCGGGATGATGGATGTTCATTTGTTGACTCAGTGTATGTCCCTCTATTGATGAATGTGTGCCCCACATTGTAAGTACTGATAGCTACACTTACTTTATCTACAGACAGAAAACATTCAACATTCAATCGCCATCTTTGCCCCGAAACATGCAGGTGGTTTTTTTGATATATATATATATATTTTTTTTTTACACTCACTCAAGTTAACATACGTTGTAAATTAAACATCATCAATGTCATTCCATCGTTTACTGGACACTTTTCACGTTGTCAGGGGGTTTTGATTGTTCCAGGCAATATATACGAGGTAAGGTAATGGTACAATGTGACACACTGCTTAAAAGTGTAATCGTATGGACCATTGACAATATTTGATGATTGAAACCAAGTCATGTAATGTTCTGAAGTGCATGTAAAGGAGTTGTTGTTGAGAAGTGTACGGCAAGTGTAAAGACAGCAACTATGGTTTTAGTGTGCGGAGACAGGTGTGTCTGTTTGCCATACGGTGGACTGACTGGAGCCTATCTTAAACCATCAGTAAATCACTAACTGAATTCACATCAACTACTTGATGCGTTGTTTTGTTTTAGCTACTACAGAGTAGCCCCCCCTCCCACTGATAATATCGGCTTTAATGTCTTATCTTTTACAAGGTCTTGTTATTGTAAAAATCAATTGTAACATGGTTAACCTGGATGTATTAACTAACACAGGCCATTCCTCTGTGCTATTGTTGGCGCTCGGGTTTACCTGTTACACAATCCACACAGCTTATGATGTTACCAGTAGTGTTGAAAAGTCAACCAGGTGATTCCAGACTCTGATTTTATCTCGCTTTTTTTTTGGACTTTTTGTTAGGCTTTGGATAAAGTGATAACATCTGGTATGGGACAGTGTGTGTATGTTGACTTACAAGTTGTTGGCGTTTTTTAAGGAAGGGTTTGTGTGTAGGCAGTAGTCATGTCTGACATAGGATAGGATTAGCCACTTACTATCACGTTTTTCACCTTTTATCAGTTCTACTCTGTATTGTAGTTTCTCAATCTACACCTGGCACTTACTTGCATACCCATTTCAGTTTATTTACACACTTTATAAAGTTGTCTTTCAAATTTCAACCGAAATCAATCAAGTTTTTTTTTCTTTTCAAATTCCACTCAAAAAATGATCAACTTTTTTCTTCTTTCAAATTTCACGTAAAATGTATAAAGTTTTTTTTCTTTCTTTCAAATTTCATCCCAAAACAATCAAATTTTTTTGTTGAAATTTCACGTGAAATAAATTTAAGGTTTTTCCTTCTTTCAGATTTCACCCCAAAACAAATCAAAATTTTTTTCCTTTGAAATTTCACTTAAAATAAATTTCTTTCCCTTCTAATTTCACTCAAAATTGATAAAGTCTTCTTCCCCCTATTTTATAAGCATGTTGAATATGTATTACTTTTAAATATTGCAAGATTTAAAAAAGGGAAATAGAAAACAAATGAACCCAAGACTTCACATGTATATAAATTAATATACCGTAAATGAAAAATAAAAATCAAGGATATTGTTATTTAGGCAATATTTTCTTGATATTATTTAGGAATATTGCAAGATTTAAAAAATCAAAACCCAATGAACCAAACCATTTATATGTTTAAAAAGATTAAAACTTAAAAGCAGTTACTATTTTTAGTATGTATATTAATATTGAAAATTAAAAAAAAAAAAAAAGGATACATAAATGTACTCAAGATTTTCTATAATGCAGAGGTAAGATTAGACAATTCAGTATTAAAATTAAATGGTAAATTTTGTAAAAACAGGAAGCAATGTGCAGATTTAGGAAATGATGTTGATTATATGGTTAATGTTGAAAGAGAAGGGTGGTCTTTTCACATCTATGTGAAATGTTGTCAGTGATAAGCTCACAAATATTGATATTTCGAAAAGTTGTTAATTGCCAAGTTCAAAGCATTTAACAAGTTGTCGTTGTTACAAACATCATGATTGTTGTTTTGAGCCGTGGTTCTAATTTTGATGATTTTATACAAAGAGTGCTGTCAAGGTGATAAAGTATTTATTTCTACATTCACAAACATGTGTCAGTCCAGTGAATTAACAAATTCCAAAGACTGAATAGGAAACCCGAAAAAAAAATGTCGATGGCATGAAAGAAGACGAAGGAAAATCTGCCCAGACACGTTTAGACTATGTTTGTGTTGCTAAAACTCGTGTTAGGCTTAAATCTTTAAAAAAAAGATATTTGGACAAGATTTGGAGGGAGGGAACTATAATGAGGAGTAGACACACACACACAGAGACAGACACACACTATGTAAGTGTGGTAAAGTTGATTGGGTGAGGAGTGCAAGGTTAAGAAAACGATTGTGTAGCCCAGGATTGATGGTCATCTTGGAGAGTAGTCGGGGCCTGCTCACATTTGACATAAATATATACAGTACCAGTGTTTGATTGTGTACATTGTGACATGTTAAACTCATTAGATGTCATGTAAGGGCTGGTCTTAACCAACAGTTACAATTGAAAATGTTACACTTTCTGTCTGCTCCATAGCAGCCATCTTGATTTGTTTTGTCAGATGGCGAAATCAAAGTTCTAAAGGAGGGGTTGAAATATTGAAATATATGGAAGGACCTGACCCTGGATGTCAAGATGGCCCTGTCTACTTGTACCTAGTATACTAACACTTGCTAACGATGATGTAATACTCTGTGACTGCCTCTCAAAAACGATAAGGAGAGGAAAGTCAACTTTTGTAGTGTATTGTGTCAGGTACTTTGCTGACTCATGGTCTGAGACTCAAAGTTGAAAAGTCATAATTTGGAATCACTAATTTGTTGGTTTAAAAGTCAACTTTGAATTCTTAAATCGGTACTGTGGCACGCTATTTTTGGACTCAAAATCAGAAAATTAAAATTGTTAGTTCTGTTATTTTGGATTCAACATCAGAAAATAATAATTTTTAGTTCTGTTATAGTTGGCTTAGAAGCAACCTTGGAATCCTTGTATTTGTATCATATGCCACACTGTTCCAGAACTCAAAATAAGAAATTCAAAATTTCGAATTTCTTGGTTTAGAATTTGACTCGGATTATTTGTTAAGTATTGTGGCACACTATTTTGAATGCACAGTTAAAATGTCAATTTGACGTACTACAATATATAAACTTTGAGTGCTATCTTGTCACACACTGTTTTGGACACAAAGTTAAAAAAAATCATAATTTCGAATCTCCCTACTGTTAAATTTAAATTTTTAGATACTTTTGGGTACACTATTTTGGATATGATGGTACGAACTCAGAATTTTGAGTGCTGGTATTAGAAATCAACATTGAGTTCTTGTATTGTTATTTCCTATTTTGTGGCATATAATTTTGGACACAAAGTTCAAATTATAATTATAATTTTGATATTTGATTTGTTGGTTTAGAACTCAAGTTGGGGTGCTTGTATTGGTATTGTGGTGCACCACTTTGGACAACACGTTTTAGTCATTGTTTAGAAATAAACTCTTGAGTTCTTCTACAGATATCGTGCCATTCACAATTTTGGACACAAATTTAGGAAGTCATAATTTTGAGTGTCTGTATAGTTTGAAAAATCAACTTTAGATATCTTTTGTCGATATTTTGTGACACGCTGTTTTTGACATGTAGAAAGTTAGAATGTCATAACTTTGAGTTCTTGTATAGTTGGTTGACCCTAACCCTGGGGTGAGAGCATAACGGTATCAATTAGTTCCCCTCTGTGCTCAGTCAAGCCATACTCACACCATGAGTTAGAATTCGACATATCTCCCAGAGTTACGACTCTGGTTTGTAAAAGGGGAGGATAATTCTCACCGAGCCCCCAGGTGTTGTGGTTGATGGGCAAATGTGACTTGCGGCTATGTACCATGAAACGTTTCAAAAAAAATCTTTTCAGCTCTTGACTGTCACAATAGCAACCAGGCAATACTGTCTTGTTATGTTGTGTTTAAAGTGAAATAAATCTTAGTACCTGTGAATAGGAAAACAGGTAACGTAACATGAAAAAATGCGTGGGACTTTTTTTTAACTCACAAAAAAAATAAAATAGAAAGGGGTTAATTTGAAGCATACATTACATTATATTGTGTTGTGAATAATTTTCTTTGAGTAAAGGCG
Source organism: Glandiceps talaboti (assembly GCF_964340395.1). Classification (NCBI taxonomy): domain Eukaryota; kingdom Metazoa; phylum Hemichordata; class Enteropneusta; family Spengelidae; genus Glandiceps; species Glandiceps talaboti. The sequence goes on along the minus strand of NC_135564.1, from coordinate 13,338,803 downwards.
GTCAAGCTTTGACAGATTTTTATTAAAATCATTAACAAAAGAAATAGTAGTCAGCGCCTATGCTTGACTGCGTTTACAATGATTTTTTGTGACATACACAGAGCGGTGAAGCTGCGGCGGTTTTTATTGTTTATTTAGATTTGCAGTAAAACAGGATCGTGTACTCATAAGAAAAGCAGTCATCAGTTAGAGAGAGAGAGAGATGTGTATTGTCATAGAGGCTCTGTTTCATATGCCTCGGGGCCACAGCGGTTTTTGTCTCCCGACAAGGACACAATGAGAATCCAGACAATAGCAGTGTCATCATTCAAGAGGAGGCACCCCGATCGTTGTTTTGGCTAAGGTTCACATGATCAACAGCTATTCATCCGTGCTAATAATTTAAGTTTTATTCATGTTGAACACTTGCTTGACTATTGAGACTGTTAGCTATAATTTAGTTTTATGTATGTCCAACAGGCAGTGACATGTCTCCTTCTATTGTCTGCCACCAAAATGTGTAATATGCTTCAGTGAGTTGTTGTGGTGCTTGTATCTGCTAACTGTTTTTCTTTTGTTGGCGAGCAAGTTTATAAATAACATAAAACGGATGTTAATGTTGTACATAAATCAGATTGACAGTGCTACACTATCTTTTTATTGTCACCCATCATATGGTATACCATTCATGTCTTCCTCACGTAATTACTGTTGTATTTTTTCTATTGTAGACTGCACTGCATTGGGCTGCCAAACATGGACGTAAAGACCTCATAAGACTTTTAGCGAACCAGCCTAGTTTCAATGTAAACGTTAGAAGTGTGAGTATTCAGTTTTCGTAAATGTTTGTGGTCGTCAGAATTCCGGCATTCTTATGAAAATAAACTCTATCCGATAGCGGCCATCTAGTTTACTTGGGTCTAACTTTGCCTAGCTGTGCTACGGTGGTGTGTGAATTGCCTAACTTGACTAGAGTTGAACTGTAATTATTTGCCTAACTTACAAGTATGAGTGTATGTGAATGATAGTTCTGCCTAACTCTGCAATGACATTAGGAAGTGTCTCATCTTATCCTCTTCCCTCAGAAAAAAAAAGCCAGAATGATAAAATATATTAAAATATTGTTTTAAATGTCAAGTGCATGCTTTAGCAGTATAAAATTTGCAGATTTCAGGACAAGATCTTAAATTGCAAACTATTGCACCCTATGGCCTGGCCACTTGGGGGCGCTCTAACCACTTATCTAACCTTTTGCTGTGTTCATTTGATTCAAACCTAGATTAGCATAGTCCCCTATTGACAGCTAATTCTCAGCACAAAAAAATACTTCTGTACATAGTAACACTTATCTTGGAGTCAACTTTAGTTAACTCACAGCATAGACCTTATGCTCACTGTGATAAAACTTGTTGAACTTTCACAAAGAAATAATGGCGTCATTATTTCACAGTGTGATATACTCCGGGTATATGTACCGTCAACAAATCATATAATTAATGTGTAATGCTATATTCTTTTTTGAAAAGAATTTAACTTGTTGCCATCTTCATCTCCTTAGACTAATTTCTACTGCAATGATGTATAGCTAATTATTGTCGTTGTGCTCCTTTCTCAGTAATTTGACCAAATGAACTAAATCTCTGTAGCCCATTATTTTGCATTATAGTAAAGTTCATTCTAAATTACAGTGTACTACACTCTTTCATAGTAACAACTGTAAACCAAATAATTCATTGTGATGTGGCCTTGAAGGTGACAGATAATCAATCTGACAGGCAGGCTTGACATGTTATGTTAGTGCACGTATTTGTAGACAGCGCCCCCACTGGCCATATAGTAAATTACTTTTGTTTTCAAATTTCAGGATTTCATTATTTCAGTGATATACCCAATACTTTTCTTGTTGGCATCCCCTTGGAATAATCTCTTCTGCAACAACATATAGCTAATTATTACCATTCCTTTGTGATTATTCAGTCGATTTGAGAAAATAGATTCTGTTTCCCATCGTTTGGCATTAGTATAAAACTTCATTTTAAATTACAGTGCAGTACCCTTTTTCATAGTATCAATTTTAAACAAAATAAATCAATATTTTGTGACCTTGAAAGAATCAGATAAAATCAGACAGGAAGACTTTGAGTTGCTTAGACAGCGCCACCACAGGTCATGTACTAAAATACCATTGTTTTTACACAGCACTCGCATGTGGAAGGGTGCAGATTTTTCCAAAGAGTTCTCATGTTGAAAGTAACCTAGATTTCACTAGTTAAATTACTCAGTTTGATTTTCTTCCTTGTGGGATTTTAACCTTACCAATTATTCTGAGAGTAATGGCAATGGAAATCTCAAGACCTAAAAAAGTATGTTATCTTGCACAAACATTTTTTTTACCAACACTCCTACATTTCATCATCTTGTTCACCAAATATCTCAGTTCGTAAGTTTTTTGTTGAGCCAGATGATAAAATTTAGCACTGTTAGACTTTCATTGAGGAAGACTTTCATATAAAGTAGTGTTAATAGTAAGAGTAAGATTTTGTCAAGCTAGACAACTTTTCATTTCAGGTCTTGTGATTTTAATTGTATTTACTGTCAATTCATGTAAACTTTACAAAATATACTTGATGTTGAAAGTTAACAGTAACATGATTTGAACCTAAAAACTCACAATAAGTGATTGAAGTTAATTGATCGCCATAGGGACCATGGTTGTTATTTTTTCTATATTCTAATTTTAATGCAAGACATACCAGGCATAGTTACTGAACTAAATATGATTTTCTTGTTTTTTTCCTCTTCTACCAATGGATGACTGACATTAATGATATACACAGCATGGGGTACGTAATCTATTTAGTATTCTATAGTTACAAACACTTCAATTACCAAGGAATGAAGCAAAGTACTGTTATTTTGCAAATACTTGTTTCAAACTTGCTTCACGTGGTAGTACAATAGTCAAAAACTGTAATCCACTATTACCAGCTTGTCACACTTCCTGTGTTGTTGGTATATACACAATAGGAAGGGTGACAACGAATCTTTTCAAAAGACAAAGCTTGCTAAAACAAAAGTGCTGGGTCCTTGCCTGTGTGAGGGCGCTAACAGAGCTCAGTATGATAATACAAAGCCTAATCTTGAGATCACACAATTTAACATTAACATTATTTTGTTTAGAAAGTTGCATCTGAAAGTCAATACTTGGTATTTAGTAACAAAAAAAAATTTCTACTCACGAAACAGATCCCTGATTGAATTTGTAACTATGAACCCTGAGGCCATGAACATGTACTCTTGTCTGATTTACATATCTATCTACTTAATACAGGGTTTTACCCTCTTAAGTCTAGGATATACAAGTACTTAGAAATAAAGATATTTTTATCTCTAACTTCATCAGTGCATTATTTTGCTATTTTGTTATACACCATTACACATAGCTGCCATGCAAGGCCAGGTCTAACTTAGTCTATATATATATATTTACAGGGTTACACACCATTACACATAGCTGCCATGCAAGGCCAGGTCTAACCTAAAGTCTATATGTTTGTTTTGCAGGGTTACACACCATTACACATAGCTGCCATGCAAGGCCAGGAAGCCATTGTACAGAGTCTAATCAGTGATTACAGTAAGTAGATTTCATTCAAACTTGGTGTAGAGGTCAGACATAACATGCTGCTAATTTGCATATCAAATAGAATTTAATGGTAGTTATTTATATTGCAACAATCTTTAATTTGTACAATAATCCTGTAATTATAACACAAAGAAACATATTAATATAAATGTGTGACCATATTATCAGAGATGATTTCATTTGAGAATAATGAACTTTACGTTTACCCTCATATTTCCATTGAAGGGGAACAGAGATGAGCCTGATTTTGTCCTAGCTGCTTTGATGAAAAATCACTTCCACCACCTATGCATTCCACTACTTCTCTAAAAATAAAAGAAATGAAATTATTTGAGGCAGCCATGAACAGACACCACTGTACATGTATACTGGGGTAAGGAATTCTGGGTATTGAGGTGCTTCATTATGTATGCTTACATCATCAAGACCTTTAGTGCTCATATCTGTTGTTTCTACCTTCTGCACACATGACATTGTAGTCCTCATCTCTATACCGCTTAGGTAGAAACATTAGACAGATTGATAGATACTGGCATGGCACTGGTGACATAGGCCATTGTCTTGAAGCACCTCCATTGTTTGCATACCCAGAATTCCTCACCACAATGTATTGCTGGTCTGTTCATAGCTGATTTGAATAATTTTATTTCTTTAGGGAAGTCACATGATGCAGAGGAGGTGAAAGGGACTTTTGTGTTATTATGGAACTAACTTTTATGTGTATGGAATATGCATATCGTCGCGTCAGTGCAGAAAGGTCGTATCTGCTCTGCAATGGTATAGACAGATACGACCTTTATGCACTGACGCGACGATATGTTTTGTGATACTCTGAAAAAAAGTCTCCTCATCGCTTCCTCTCTTGTTACAATTTTTCAGAAGCGGACGTGAATATCCGTGACTACAGTGGTAAGAAGGCCAAGCAGCACTTAAAGAAGAATGCATCTAATTACATACAACGTAAGCTAGATAACTCTATACCTAGTATTGGGGTGCAAGACGTGAGTACAGGGCCACATCACGGTGGCTTTGATGTAGAAGACAAAGGAGTCAGTGGCTTTGTCAGAGCTTTGACTCAGCGGTTCTCATTTCGTAGAGACGGCTCAAGTAAAGACTCCTTCAGACGAAAGAAATCCAATCTTGCAAACTAGATAATGTACCTGTCTTACTCCCCAATCACAAGGTGTTATTGTGTTCACCCCAAACGTATTCCGTTATATTCAGGAGGAATTTTAATCTTACTTCTGTTGCATGACAACTAGTCTTTCTGCTGTAGTAGCTTGATTGTCTGTATACCTGTGTACAGGATTTCCACTTGCTTGGGCAAAGAAACAGAATTTAGGGAACTTGTAATATTTGTCATTTACACCTGTTAGTGTTACTGATAGGATAAATATAATCACACAACAACATGTATACTATAACATTGGAATTACGTGAAGGTAAAACCAGTCGTTACAGTTGTACACATGCGATGGCTAACAGAGGTTGTTATAGAAACAGTTGCTAGGATACAAGATAATCACTGATTCTGATTTGAATAGTTTAGTGATTCGATGTAGATTAGAGCACCTTGATGGCAATGTAATACCGATGTTGTCAAGGAAACTATCGCTATGGCGTGACCAATCATTCTGATTTGAATAGTTTAATGATATAGATTAGAGCACCTTGGTGGTAATGTAGTGCCGGGGTTGTCAAGGAAACTATCGCTATGGCGTGACCAAACATTCTGATTTGAGTAGCTAGCGATATAGGTAGATAAGTCTTACGCACTGTAGTGGCATTGTAGTGGCAAGGTTGTCATGGTAACGGTCGCTATGTACTGTATTAGTAGTTAACGATGTAGATTTAGAACACCTTAATGGCAATATAACATTTACAGTTGTTGTAACAGCTTCGTTCATGTCAATTAGATTGTACTTAAGTTATTTTATAACATGGTTGAAGCTTTAAATTATATAGATATGGTACTGGTAATTTAACAGATGCATATATGTGTTTTATTGTATTGTATAGCATGCTATGATTTGCCTTGTAGATTTCTCACTGATTCCTTTTATTTATTGTTTTACCCTGCATGTTATGTATTTCAAATTCTGTTATACTGTACTGTGCTTGTAGTTTTTAGTGTTAGTATGTAGAAGTGTTCAAATGATGCACATTCAAATATAACCGTGAATATAGATGTTCAGTACAACAGTGATGTCAATCTTTTGAATTACAATCAAATGTGTAGATCCAAACAGATTCATCAGCAATGACGGTTATTTTATGGCAAACCATCGTCGTAAACCACAGCCTCGTTTACGGCACTGTCCAAGACGCAATCACCGTCCCAGAGGTTGCGTCAGCAGTAATATGGGCTCTGGTTTGCGAGAATGTCTCAAGCAGGGAATATTACATCATCCGTAGATTTCATCTAGACTCAAAGCACTTGTCAATTACCATGTGACTGTCATGTGATGTCATTAACACCTGGTGAGAACATTCAGTCCACTGAAGAAGTCAATCGAGTCTAGGCAAAATATTTGGACATTTCCTGCTTGTGATAAAATAACCTTCAGTTACGCAATCAAATGTACATATTGAAATCAAATTTCATTTGAAATATGTGTATGCAAAACTGTTAATAATGATATTAAAACTCTGTGATTCCAACTAAAAGGGTAGAATGAAAAATTAGATTATGAGTATTATAAGTAAAGTAAATCAGCAATCCGTCATGTTTTGAGTTTGAATGTGTACAATTTGAACACTGTGTTAGTATAGTGTCGACGTGTAGTATACTGATACTGCTATTCTATGCATGCAAGCAGAGAACAAATTTTAGTCGGCTGTTACGTAGTTATAGAAGCTTTTTAGAGGGGAGGGGGTGCTATAACTTCGGCAGGACGGTATATGAAACCTACACATTGTTGACACCACGGGTATTGTTTTATTTTGCATTGTACTAAAAATTTTCAAACGGAATTTGGGTATAGCTTTTTATAATACCTTCAGTATTTCTTTGGTTGTCTCGTGTTACTGAAGGTATATTGGACCAAAGTTTTGCCTAACGTGAGATAAACTACTTTGCCGAATTGCATGCCATTTCTTTATGGCTGTTTTACCATACCATGTGCAATACAAATATTATTGAAATCATTCCACAATGTTTGTCAAAATCTTGGAGTATCATATGTATATTTTCACAACCATCTATAAAAAGTAATGAAAGTTGATGTTGTTAAAGATTTTAAATAGTTAAGAAATATCTTGACAAGAAATTAATCTCGTTTAGTTTGATTTGGAATGAATATTCATGATCCTGTCATTTGATTGGATGGTGCCTGTAGTATATCAAATAGTAATTTGCATAAATGAATATACTTTTCATGAATCTGCATAATTAGTAAAGCAGCTTTCATGATCCTGTCATTTGATTGGATAGTACCTATATTACAATGAGAAGTAATTTGCATAAATGAATATATTTTCACAAATCTGAATAATTAGTGCACCAGCTTTCACAATCCTGTCATTTTATTGGATATTACCTATATTATAATGAGAAGTAATTTGCATAAATGAATATATTTTCACAAATCTGAATAATAAGTGCAGCAGCTTTCACACCCCTGTCATTTGATTGGACAGGATAGTATGTATATTATAATGGGAAGTAATTTGATGAAGGATTCACCTATCTGAATAATTAGTGCAGCACCTTTGCTGTAACAGAGTGTGAATACATAAAGCACTGCAACAAGAAAGTAATTTTTTTAAAGTAACATGACACACTGCACTATTAGATAATCAAATATGCAGAACAGTATTGACAATGATATCGATAAAATGATATTATGCAGTTATATTTTTGTGTGCGTAATTAATTAATATAGAAATATTGTATATACAGATAATGGAGAGAGACACATAGGTGTACTTTATGTTTAGTTGTTTGTGTCTAGTTCGTGTTTGTTAGTTTGTTTTTTCACTCTATGTATGTTTGATAGTTTGTGTTTTAATTGTTCTTGAATTCTTAATGTTTGATGTCTCATTTTTAGATTTTCATGTTTAACAGTTGGTTTTTAATTCCTTCTCCCAAATTGATATTTTTATCAATAGTTTTATTGTTGTAAGCTCATTTACGTACAGGGTTCCCTCTGTGCCAGACTGTAGGTTTTTTTGACACTGGGCAAAATTTTAGCAACCATAGATGGTGATATGACAATCATAATTATACAGTAGCTTTTAGGACTGATAAAGTGGTATTGGTTCAAAATTCCAAAAGTAATCAGTATCATATCTTATCAGTTTGGCAAAATATAGCAAAGTTAACGATCATCTGCAGTGTGTCTTCTAATGAAAGATAAAGTTTTTTGTTTTTGGTCAAAATGATAAAAAAAAACCTTGATTTCTGCACACAGAAGATTTTGGTGGGTTAGGAGAAATTGCTATGTCTCAGTGACATATTAAATTGTCTTAGAGGACACAGTGGTCATTCGTTTGTATACATTCTATCAATTAATTATAGATTATGTTTTTGTCACAATTTAAGGGTTGATAAAATTTCCCTGCATTCCAAATATTTTGGATGGGTTTGTCACCAAAATTCTGGTGTAAGATATGAAAATCTGTGAAAATTTTACCAGATTTTAAAATTTCTCTTACTAAGACCGATTACCAAACCTTAGTCAAAACACTGATTATTTTCTGTAGTCAAAAATTTCGAAACTTTTACGGGTTACTCAAAATACAAGAATTACATCAAATCACACTGCCAAAGTTGATAAGCTCTTTCCTTGTACAAGTGTACAAACAAGACCATAGAGGGAGCCCTGTTCACCATACTAGTTCCATTATATGTGTTTTCCTTTTAGTGTGTCAAAATTAACAAAATAAAATATACACCTTATGAGATACCTAGTTCTTCATTTGTGGTTGTAGCTGTAAATGGTGATTGCATGGGTGTTCTATCCCCACCCCCACCCACCCCTCACTGTCACCCTACCCCACCCACCTGTAAATTTACTAATACTGTGATAGCATTGCAATCATGCATGGAATAGAATATCAGTATCGATAAATATACATGAATTAAATAAATAGATTTTATCACAATATTAGTTTTTGATACATATTTTTTACTGATAGGGCAATAGCAGATTAGTACATCATAGGAATGATATTAATACCACTATGAATTATGAAATACATTTTTAGGCAACAAGAAAATCGTAATGTCACTTTTAATACACAACTTAAACGATTATCTGCATTTGCTAATTCTCAACACTCAGCATTGCCATGTTCATTCACTTTTTTACTGCTAGCCCAATATTGCATATTTTTTTCTGCTAACAAACTGTTGCACATTCTCTTGTGTCTGACTGTGATAAACAAGATATGTTGCACAAGACATGAAGTTTAGCTTTTAGCCACAATTAAAGTTGTCCCATGGAAGCTTCGTACAATAGTTAATTTACAAACTGAAAGTTACTTACTTTAACCTGAAAACTGCTACTTGGAGTCGCTTGTAATCTTAGGCCCTCTAAGATGGTCCTTCTGTTCATCCAGACACAAATGTAATGATTTATATATCGCACCCAGTACTGTTCTGTAAATGGTTATTTTTTTGCAATGATTCATACAAAGATTTGACCAAAATGTTATTTATTGTAGAGTAATAAAACCTTGGCACACTACCCCATAAGACTTGTTATGACACAATTTCAATAATACTTATGATAAATATACAATGTATAAATATTTGTAGTGAGATATCAGTTTGAGTGTCTAGTTTTAGTTGCTTTGTACAGATTTTATATGACATAAAACAGTATGTGTGATACTCAGAGGTAATAAGTGCAGATAACTTTATGCAACAGACAGTTTGATAGTTTGATGTTATAGACATGGATATAGACACTTATAGTTTGATGTTATAGACATTGATAGCTTTATGCAATAGACACTTATAGTTTGATGTTATAGACATTGATAGCTTTATGTAATAGACACTGATAATTTGATGTTATAGACATTGATAGCTTTATGTAATAGACACTGATAGTTTGATGTTATAGACATTGATAGCTTTATGTAATAGACACTGATAGTTTGATGTTATAGACATTGATAGCTTTATATAATAGACACTTATAGTTTGATGTTATAGACATGGATAGCTTTATGTAATAGACACTTAAAGTTTGATGTTATAGACATTGATAGCTTTATGTAATAGACACTGATAGTTTGATGTTATAGACATTGATAGCTTTATGTAATAGACACTGATAGTTTGATGTTATAGACATTGATAGCTTTATGTAATATACACTGATAGTTTGATGTTATAGACATCAATAGCTTTATGCAATAGACAGTCTGATAGTTTGATGTTATAGACATTGATAGCCTTATAAATAGACACTTATAGTTTGATGTTATAGACATTGATAACTGCAATAGATACTGGTAGCTTTATGTAATAGACACTGATAGCTTTATGCAATAGACATTGCTAGCTTTATGCAATAGACAGTTTGATAGTTTGATGTTATAGAGATTGAGACAGTCTAATAGTTTGATGTTATAGACATTGATAGTTTTCTGTAATACATGTAGACAGTCTGATAGTTTGATGTTATAGATAGCTTTATATAATAGACACTGATAGTTTGATGTTATAGATAGCTTTATATAATAGACACTTATAGTTTGATGTTATAGACGCTGATACAATGGCTGATATTCTTTCCTTTCATGTTGCATTTGACCGTACTAATAATCGTGCAAGTGTGAATCCCATTCCCATTCCCATTCCAGGGCTAGCCCAATCTGATTTACAATTTGATGTGAAAACACAGACCTGGTGTACATTTAGTCACACTGTGTTTGTCAGCTGTATGTATTCATAGACCCCTTGAGTGACTTCATTTCATAGACTGTGATTTGTTGTGTAATTTTGACCATTTACTTATTTTTTTCAAAAAAATGTACAAAAATTGACCTTAAAAATTGGTGTAAAATATATCTTCCACAGATAGACACTAATTTCTGAAATGCCTTGTTTGAAAAATATGGAATCCAACATTCATAATTATCAACTTTCATAATCCATTTTTGTGTTAGAAAGATTATGACGTTCATTTCATAATCAGATTTTAATCAGTGTGGGGCTTTCTACCCACATGATTCCCCGCCCCCAACAACGTGCTTTCTTATCAAACCTGTATATACTACTATAACGTGGTCTTTTGTAAGAAAAACTCTTTTAATACCTAGATTATGGATGATAATTCATAATGTATTTTGAGAAGCTAAGAAATGTGTTTCTCAGAGTGTCACCATGTGTATATCAAAACTCTATCCTATCCCGTCACACAAGTCCTCCACTTTGCGTATCAAACTCTGTCACAACATATAGTTCACACAGATAAAGTAAAGTTTCATAAACACCTAATGGCAGATAAAACTGGGCATTGGTGAAAGAAAGGCTTCCCCACATTCTCTCTCTCTCTCTCTAGGTGGCAAGTATTACCCACAATGCATTGCTCTTTTCGAGGATGGCTACCCACAATGCATTGCTATCCTGCATGCAAACAAAATGGCAAAATGATTGATGGCTGTCCTCATCTGGCAATTTGTAATTTACCCTACCAAATTGTTGATGAACTGCTTGTAGTCTTGTTCCGTGAAACTTGACAATAAGGAGGCTATGTTAGTTCCAGATATAATATAGATTTTACAAGGATTTGTTCTAGTGTGAGGTTTGATACCCCAGGTTAACAGCAATGAAATGTATTTTCCTATGAAATGACAATATCCATTCTGTGTGAGTTCCATATTAGCAGAGCATTTAAAGCCATGAAATGTACTATACAATACCAAATGTGGAAAGTGTTACTAAGCAACACAGTATATAGTCTTGCTGCTAGACCCCTCGGCTTTTCTGCTCACTGTCAAGGCGACCGAAGATCGCTAGTGAGGGCGACAGCCCAAACAGGCATTCACCTTCGATTATGTGCCACCTTCAGAAACAGAGTGTTAAGAAGAAAGCCTGAGGTCTAGCAGTTAGACTACACAGTATATATAATCTCACAATATTGTTTTTCTGTCTTCTATTGATTCTGAGCAGGGATGTTGCAGGGTGCCACTAAAGGTAAGAACCGTCTCTTATGTTGCACTTTGGAGAACTACTAAAATAAACAATTCAATGGAGAAGTTTTTAGCACAACTGAACTGAGGTTCAGTAGTGCCATAGGCATGGCAAAGTGTCTGTCCGTCCGTCTGTGTGTATGTTTGTGTGCGTGTTTGTTTGTTTGTTTGTGTGTGTGTGTGTGTGTGTGTGTGTGTGTGTGTGTGTGTGTGTGTGTGTGTGTAAATGACAGTCAAAGACCGCTGCTTAGTCAAAAGATGCTGGACTGGTGGCCTTATGGGGTATAATTTACAGTGTGTAGATGAGAAATTGTTCTAACGAAAGTTATCGCAATACAGGTGTGTGATGTTGGGTAAAAAATGTGTATATAGCAAAGATAAAAACAGGAGTGGTGAGACAATTAGATGCACATATACCTATAAACAAGACCACACCCATAGCAACAGCCAAATTATGATATCTATGGTAAAGATTTCAAGATAGGCAAATCGACAAACATTAAAAAAAAAAAAAAACATTTATGCCTAGCAACTAGATCATGCCCACAGAAATTGTGAAATGATGACATATTTTGCAAAGATAACAACACAACAGAAATGGTGTGTAGGTAAGAATAGAGCTAGATCAGCATGTGGATAAATAATGCATAAACTGTACAGTTGTGCTATAACGCCATTGGCACTATTTTTCTGTGTTCCCAAACACTTATCATTCTCATCAGGATTGTAGAGAAATTGCAGATACATAAACCTGTCAAATCTGTGGAATGTCTTTATACATACTTCACTGTACTAATTACCATGAATTTAACACTTAGTGAATTAATGAAATGATGTAGATAACATTTCTGAAAATTGGACAAAGTAACTGTAAGTTGTTGTGTAACACAACTATTGTGGTATGGTTTTAACCAATGTGTCACCATGAACAACCTACACCATTCTTAGGCTTGCTGATTTATATACAGATGTACCTATACAAAGAAATGAAAGAAACAGTATTTCCAATAAGAGTATACCATCACAAGGTTTCTGGTTTATACCTATGATACCTTTATCTGTCAAACTAGCCAGCTGGGTGAAGTAACCATTTTCCACTTTTAACATGTCTGCTATAGTTTACACAGTGAGACGTGGTCAGAGATCAGAGTCTATGGAAAAGAAAAGATCCAGCGTCCCGTTCTTCAATAAACCATTGAAATGGGGTTCAGCAGAGAATGTGAGTCAATCCAAGAAAGACAAGACACCTCCAATAACACCACCAGAGTCGCCTAATATCAATAGACATTCGTCATTAACGGCAATCTCAGACAAAGAGGTAGGTGCAGCTCAATTGTCACATGACCACCAGGTGACCATCACATGACAAAGCTAAAATGTAAAATGTCTTCAGCTATCACTAGAAGGTATACATATTTTCAGTTGTCACATGGCCATCACATGACCATGCTAAGGTATACATCATTTGAATTATTTTATCAGTATCACATGATCACTTTAATGTATTTCATGTGCATGCTTGTGAAAAGGTAAACCATGTAGTCTCTTTTCTTTCAACATCTTTAGTTTTATGGCTCTTGGAGTCAAGCAAAGTATATAATGCTCACAAATATTTCTGGTTATTCGACTGAAAAATACTGATGACAGGAGCCTTGTTACAACTCATCTGTGACTGGTTACAAAAAAATACCCCTTGTCTCACTTCAATTTGAAACAACAAAGCCCCCTATAATACTTGTATTTCCACTCAACTGAAGTTGGCCGTGCGAAGACTTGTTACGTTACTTGTAGTTCAGTTCACTTTAGCTCAATGCAGCAAGGGTATAACATGAAGTATTTCAAAATGTTCACTCGTATTAGTTTAGAAAACTATAGGTGGGTTGGCAGGGGGAGAGAGACATCTGTAAATTTATTGATGAGTATGATAAGAAAGTAAAGTTGTGAATGCTTTCCAGTCATTGGGACCTTTCCAAGGACTTCACATAAGCCCCAGAAATGACTCCTTATGTCACCTTATTTTTATAATCTCTATTTCACTTGCAGTTGATGCCACCACCAAAATTAGTACCAGGTAAGAGGAGTAAAAGAAAGAAGAAAGAAGAAGCCAGGTAAAGGCTGTCATCTCTAGTACTGTGTGATGTCTTGTTGTCATGGCTACTGTGTGGTGTCTTGTCATCATGATGACAGTGTCTTGTTTCCATAGTAACTGGTGTATTGTTAGCCAACAATGGACACCATCCATTGCTGGTGTGCAAAGTAGTTTTAAAATGTGATTTTTTGGGGGTAAAAAAAAAAACATTCAACATAACCGGGCAGATTGGTCTGAAATTTGGTTGAGATGTGTCTGTATTTGTCTTGAATGAAAGATCATTCAAGACAAAGCAACCAAACTAATGATATGCAAAACTAGGTCCAAAAATGTGACTTGTGATCAAGAAGTCAAAACTCAGCTGGGCAGCAACACATAGTTTTCTGTATGCTGGGAAGACTAGTCAAAAACTATATTTTACTCCTTTGGGTATGGACGTCGTAATGTTCCTTGTATAAGTTAATATGCAAATTAGGTGAGTCAAAACACTTGAAGTCAAAAACAGTTGGGCAGGAGTACAATGATACTTGGGTGGTAAGAAAATTGTTCATAGTAAACGATTGTTCTTCAATGTCATGTGTGCTATTTTCAATATTTCAACTGTGTACTTACCATTGTTTATTGATGTTTATTCCAGGGAATCTGAAATTAGGAGGGCTGAATCTGAACCAGACCTTACGTCATGATCAGAATTAATGTATGGTGGCTCTATTACATATCCCAACTACTACTTCAATGCAATATCCTAGCTAGCACTGCTCAAATAAGGACCATTTACAGATTCATATAAATAAAGCAAGAGTATATTAGATGGTGACAGGTGACTGGTCTGTCCAGCATACACACAAACTATGTTTTGCTGCCCAGCAGACAGAGAACTTATGTTATGCTGCCCAGCAGACAGAGAACTTATGTTATGCTGCCAAACAGACAGAGAACTTATGTTATGCTGCCCAGCAGACAGAGAACTTATGTTATGCTGTCCAGCAGACAGAGAAATTATGTTATGCTGCCCAGCAGACAGAGAACTTATGTTATGCTGCCCAGCAGACAGAGAACTTATGTTATGCTGCCAAGCAGACAAAGAACTTATGTTATGCTGCCCAGCAGACAAAGAACTTATGTTATGCTGCCCAGCAGACAGAGAAGTTATGTTATGCTGCCCAGCAGACAAAGAACTTATGTTATGCTGCCCAGCAGACAAAGAACTTATGTTATGCTGCCCAGCAGACAGAGAAGTTATGTTATGCTGCCCAGCAGACAGAGAACTGTTTTGCTTCTGAGCTATTATACTTAAAAACTATTCTTTTGTGCACAGCAGATTAGTTATGTTTATCTATGTTATGCTGCCAAAGACTAATAAACTGTGTTACGCTGGCCAAAAGATGGCCTTTAATAGATAGACTGAGAACTGCATTGAACTGCCTAGCAGATCAGTACTGTTGGTACTTTCTGTATAATTTTTGGTGTACAACTCAACCCATCCATCTTCAATATTGGGTCAAATTTCTATTTTACATGAAAGCATGCCGTGTAATAGGTGGAGGTTGAAACAAGGTGTTATACAAAATATGACATACTGATAGCCGTAGAATTTCTGACCAATGTAAACCATAGCTCTAGAATAGATTTTTGTGACTGTAGATACTGCAGTGCAAACCACTTTTGTGAAATATGGGTACATGGACTGTAAATAAACCCGCATTAACTTAATTAAGACTGAGGTGGATCACACATGATTTAGTAATCTGTTAACTCAGTCAGAAAGAGGTAAATGTACAGAATTAAACTGTAAAGATAGAAAAGATGTAATTTAAATGACGACATTGCAGTGACCACGAATTGTGTTTTATAAATGCACACACTTTTGTTAGAATTTCATCTTCCATCAAATTTGACTCTGTATGCTTCAAAGTGTTGTTGTTATATACAGGTAATAATATTACCTGAAATATAGAATTATCTGGGTGCCAGTGTTTTACTTTGCAATGCTCAACATTGTAAGTTGTTTGTGTAGTATTTGGTGAGGAAGTACAAAACAGTGGATTTACAGTAAGGTATATAGTACCTCAGACTCTGTGCTAGTATACACTATAGTTTATAAATTCATGTACTTTGAAAACTTAAAGGATTTCAATGGCAGGTGCTAAGCAAGGGAGGACCTAACATAGTTTATTTATAAGGGATAGGGTTTTATAATCTATTTATATTTTTTAGTACTTATACGCCTTGCTTGTGTATTTATGAAAGGCAGTTAATAGAAACCTTCATAGCTTAGCACTTTAAAAAAATTATTACATGTACTAGCATATAATGCATAATGTTTATTATACAGAATTTGTTAACTTAAGATTTCAAAACTTGAGCAAAGTTTGACATTGTATTATGACGTTGTATTTTTCAGTAATGAAAAAGGTAAATAAACCACTTTGTCAAGGAGATGATTATGTAGCGTTTTTTTTTTGTGTGTGTGTGTGTGTGTGTGTGTGTCAGCAATAGCAAGAAAGGCCTATGCATGGGTACATGTATGGGTACATTTAACATGTACATATATTTGGGTACATGTGCACGGAAAGTGGGGGTTTATTTTATGTACCTATGAGCAAGTAAGTAAGCATGTATGTGTGGTTCTACATGTACCAAAGTGTGGTTACATATGTACATTAGATGTGTGTTTATCTATATTTATGTGGGTAGCAACCAATATCATGCCCATAGCAACTACATACATGAGGTGAATTGCACAGTAAAGACAAATATGACTATTGCCAATAAATCAATAAATTTATTTTATAAAATCATGATATAGTTATTAATACAGTAGCCAGGGGCTATACTACAGTGTGTTTTGGCAATTAAAAAAGACTAATGGTCATAGTGGAAAATAAATGTTCCAAAGTCTTCACTAAAATCTTTTAGCAACTACAATAATGGTCCATAGCAACTACAAACTCGGTTTTTCTTTGAAAACATTAATTTCATTGTAGTCCAAGTATTGTTCTACAGTGACCCTGACACAAACTATATTTTGTGATGTAATCAAGCTGGCATGCAGCTAGGTGGACATTCTTGAAAACTTACGATGTGTGCTCATTGGAATTATTGTTCACAGAATTATTTGCAATTTGTATGAGTTTACTGAATTCTTTTTAGAGTGTCCTATTCTGTACAATGTCAATGACTGACATCAAAAGACTACCCATCTGTCCTTTGGAGTGTAAAGGAAAAGTTATTTGTAACGTAAACTATACCATTTGGACCATCAGCATACTGCAAATAACTGAAGAACTGCATGTATTACTGTGATAATCATAGATAGATACAGGTCAGAGAAACCAGAATCAATGGAGTCAGCCAAGGATTGGTGACATTATCATACAGATTTATGATTTTGATAAAACTTTTTATTATTCATCCACTCATCAAATTTAGCCACCAAGATGACATGGAATGAACTACTTGACTCTCTTAGATCGGTATAGCTTGTAAAGATAATCATTCTAGGTTTACACACATTGTATGTTTCACTTGTAGCACCTACAAAACACACTAGTAGTGTCGGTAGTTATATGTGCTATGAGGTCGGTTCTGAAATACTTTGTAACTGTACAATTACATCAGTCAAATCAAATGGTAACGGTAGAGATGAATCTATCTTTGTCCAATGTGGTCTGTAATCAGGTGTGTGTTCAACTGGTATTCTACACAGCTCCTCTCCAGTAAACCTATACAAATTATAGCAAACAGAAAAGAGATAACAACTTATCAACGTGAGAAATAAAGCTACAGGGAAAGAAATTAGTAATTGTGTTCAACTATCTCACACAAGCAACTCTATTGTTTATGAGGCTAAGATTCACTACATAGTTTTCCAATACATATATTGGCTGTCATCATGGCAGTATTGTGTGTAAAGTCCAAGAAAATAACGTCAGTGGGAAGTGTGATACAACATTTTACCAGATGTCGCGTATATTGGATTCATGCACATTCACAACAGCTGCATGAATGTAGCTATTTCTAAAGGTAACAGGTACAATTGGAAAAGTAGGTGGTTTATACCTACAAGGGAGATGCATGAATTTGCCTTGCAATGGGTATATATCGGTTTTTAAACACAAATCCTTGAAAAAGTAGCCGGTTAAAAATTGTGGAGTGGCTGGTTGTTTTTGCTGGCTATCAGCTTTATATGTACATCCCTGGACAGGTGTATTCAGTATTAAGTTCACTAAAAGCAAGTATAACCACCACTCTCCAGATCTTACCTACAATCAAAATACCATTAAATATTTATGTATTTCACAGGATAATGAGATCCTGACAAGTGCCTTTAGGTACATTCTTACATCAGAGCAAAGCTTACATATGATCTGTAACATAGACCCCAACTAACCTTGCCATCCATTGATTTCGTAATTCTTGTCGTTCGGTTATTTCTGGTAAAATTGCTGCAACTATTTCTTCCTTGTCATTGTTCTCTCCTAGCACTACATCAATGGCTAGTTTAGTCTGGAAATAACACAAACACCACCCAATATCAGTACAACAATGTTAATGAGCTCAATGCTATAATAGTAAGAGGTATCTTTCTGTCATTTTCATTTCCTATGGGTGATTCTGGATAGGATTCTGAGTACAGGCAGTGAATCAATGAAAAGTGATCCCATTATTATGTATCATATTAACAAATTTACAATCTGTCAGATGTGAAAACTATCAGCAGTAAAAGTACAAATATGGATTGAATCTGTGACTAGTTTTACACATCAGCAGACTTTATCAAGAAATTGTGAAAACTATGCAATGACTAGGAAAGAATGTCAAGTAATCTCCTGTGTTTGATTGCCAGTGTGTACAAAGATACATATATACGCATTCTGAAACATGTCACACAACTACAAATATGAAAGCATTTATGGAAGTTTTCGACTAGAACCTCTAGCCTTGTTCATTCACTGCCACTAGAGGGTGTCATAGCATATGGAGACTAAAATGTGATGTTGTTGGGTTGGCTCCAACAGATATGTGCAACTGT
The DNA here is from genome assembly GCF_964340395.1 of Glandiceps talaboti. Taxonomy (NCBI): domain Eukaryota; kingdom Metazoa; phylum Hemichordata; class Enteropneusta; family Spengelidae; genus Glandiceps; species Glandiceps talaboti. Next base: position 13,319,906 of record NC_135564.1, on the reverse strand, counting down.
CATCTTATCATAGCCAACATAGAAATGGTTAGTACTCACCATTAATTCTAATTTTTTCCAATCTCTTTCTAAATCCTCCATTGGTTTTATCCAGTATTCTCTCTCTGTAGCATGTTGTACACCTTGCATCCAGAACTGACGAATCCATTCAAACTCAACCTAGCAGTAGTAATGTAGATATACAGTATAAACATACAAATGAAAACTGAATGGTCTCGACAAAACTTAACTGTTTCCAAAAGAATAACATTATGATATATGCAGGTGTAACTCTGAATGAAAGAAATCCATCCCTGCATCAAACAACCTTTGTCAACAGATGGCAACTGAAAGGTGGATAATTTGTGTGCAAACGTCGACTTTCATGATCTTTTTGTGACCCAGGACTAGTATGTCACTTAGGTGTCATTTTTGAATAAATTTACATCATTATAAGCTTGCCATCCAACTGCTATCTTCCTAATTACCAAAATATATCTTCCAAGGACAAAAGATTTACATTTTTATTTTCTTCCAACCAAAGTTAAAGGGTTTGTTTGAAAACAAAATAAATTTGATAATCTTTACCTCATTGTGAACTTCTTCCGTCAACTGTAGTATTTCCACATTAAGTGACTTGAGTTCTTCTTCACCATCATTGTCTTGATTCATATTCTGAAGTGCTTCTTCAACCTGTCTTTGTATATATGATAATGTACTTGTTGAACTCTGAAACACAGAAGTACAAACTTTAGGTAGTGGAAACTACATAGAACAACGACATTTAAATTTTGTACACATCCACAGGAATGTTAACGGTGAATAAAATTTTATAACTCATAGAAGTTTGTCTCAGATTCAGAATCAGATTCAGATTGGAGGGCAATCTGAGGCTTGTCTCATATTGAGCCTCATATAGTCACAGATCTAGAACACCCAACAAAATCAATTAAACAAGAAATGATACTATCAACACTACAGGTTATGGTCCTGTTTCACACCCACTTGACTTGGTAGGAGAGGGAATATCTTGGCTTACTGTGTACCTACCTCTGTAACTCTATGCGTTGAACTAAACTGTGGTGCTACACACGTATGTACCTACCTCTGTAACTCTATGCGTTGAACTAAACCGTGGTGCTGTCCCTGCCACAACGCAGTGTTGATGGGTATCATTCATTCCATCTAACATACAGTAACAATCACCATTATACAATGGTACAGCAATGGCTGGGGTTTCAGTATCCCAGGCTACTTTCAAACCAACTTTCCATGCATCATCTTGACATGCTAGAGATTCTGATATCAATAAATAGAAACAAACAAGATTACTTAGTAAAAAGTCTATGTACATGTACATGTAGACGGCATAAACTTCCGCTTCAGAACATACAATTGTTGACAATAATTAACAGCTCAGCACAACTCACAAGAATGATTTAAGACTAGGCTATCACAGGGCTGGCACTAAAACCTCCCCAGCATGCGTTGACAACTGGAAGGGCTACTCTAGTAAGTACTAGTCTAAGAGCTGAGGTTTTAGGCCAAAATTTGAAAGATGCTATAGACAATAAACAGGCAAGCAAAAGGTACGCTGCCGCATGGTTAGACTGTAAGGTACGTCGTGACGTTCTGCCCTCACTGGCCTCCTCTCACACTGGCTGATGTGTGAGGGCGCCCCGTCATGGCTTACTTTACAGACTACAGCATGGTAAGTGAGATGACGAGCATGGTACATGTAGGTGTACCCCACTGTTTGTATGTTAGCAACAATTCATTGGACATAGCATTCTTAGTAGTGCATCCATCTAGTGATCAGAGGAGTGCCTGGGTTAAAGTCCCTGCTCTGGTCAGCTTTTCTTCTTCTTACATGTAACAAAACACGAACACTACACAGTTTTCCTCTTCCTTGACTACACAAGAACACTGCATAGACCCAGTGAGTTCATATGAGAATGTTTGATATATATATAACACTCACCCTCCTGACATGAATGGTTGTACACAGCAACTGTTGATCCAGTCATCAAATTTTCATCTTTATGCCAACTGACAGCCAATCTACCCATACTATAGTATGGTTCACATCTCATATGTACAGAAGATGGATCCATATAATTCAACAAAGTCACCGTAAACTTTGAATTCCTTTCAATCAACTGGTCTATATTGTCTTGCCGTGTTTCCTTTCCTATATCATCCTGATGTAAATCTACACTTTTGCTGTCTTCAATTTTTAGTTTTGCACATTTCTTGATTATCAAGTCTTTCACATGTTGACAAAAATAGTCATTTAAATCCTTGAACACAGCACATGCTTCTTCTACCTCATTCCTGGGTGGTCTTTCACCAAAGCACCATGGGAGTGTAAACAGTCTCAGATTGAGATATTTGTAGGTAAGGCCTGGTTGACCGATCAGTGTTCTTGATACAGGTGTGATAACTGTCCTGGATTTTAGTTTGACCCTATCCTGATACAGGTAACCTTCCGAGAGTAGAACTTGAAAAGCCCACTCAACTCTGTCACGTAAGTCACGACATATTTCATTACTCTGTTGAAGTGATAAATTTGCATAGCTTTCCTCAACCTGAAAAACAACATTGTATATATGATAACTGGCATACATAGAATAAAGATGCAAATGAAGGAAAACATGACATTTCATCCATCTATGGTAATGTGCAGTTTTTACACTGATGATGAGCCATGACTGAAAACATCTGTAATAACTTGAAATAATATCATATTACTAATACCAATTGCCAGTTACCCACACTTCATCACATTACACCATGCTATGGAAACCATGGTAGTTACAGTTGAGTATGGTACATACTAAGACAAAATGTAACAACATTACAAGTAACAACATACATTATGCACTGGAAAGGTATCTCTTAATGTACATGTATCAGAAAGGAATTTTGCAAAGGGAAGTTTATCATCTGTGAAAATTAGCTTTAATATGTAAATTTAGGTGTGAAAGTAGTTTTCAGTTATGAACACATAGTTGTTCTTCCACTCTATTACTGAAGGACAAGGGATTTGTTCGAAATATTTCTGTTTCTAAATCACAAGAGGAAGAAAATAAAATTGTGTCTATCTATAAATAAAGATATATTGAGCATGTTGGGTGTAAATATACATTACAATCATCTCTATTTACCACTTTCTTATATTCTTCGTCCAATGGGGTCAAAAACTTTGCACCCTTTTCCTTCAAATCATCAAGTAACTTATTTTTCTGTTAAAAAAAGAAGAAATAAAAATAAAAACATTTTCCACACACCAGAGTAAATTATTGTGTTTTTATCACTACATGTAAATTGTAATGGGACATCACATACCCGGGATCACATATTGCATGCATATCGAAATGGCTCACATGTCTGAAAAAATACATATGATTACTCGTAATCTCACCTTTGCTTTCTTCTGAACCTCCTGGTTTTCATATTCCCGTTTTGACATTTCAGAAATCAACTTGCAATCGCATTACGATCACACGAAAACCCTGTTTACAACACGATGCGTGTTTACGTTTGTTTACCTCCGATGAACTTTCAGCTGATAATCTCTTTCCGGGTCACGAAATGCATGTTGGTCGCTTCGAATATCTGCGCATGCTCGCGACCTGAAATTTTTGTTGTGGTCGTTATAAGTGTTCATAAACTGATTTGTAAACTCATATCAGACAAGACAGATTGATTTGCAAGCTGAGCGCCCACAACCTCACTATATTTATGGTAACTTGTTCAGATTACATGTGAGTATTGCCATTGCATTTTGTTCGGTATACAGGAATCGATATCACGGATCCGTTACTCGGTGATTTAAATGTTCAACCTATGAGGCTATGGCATGCACTGCAGTAACGTTATGAATGGTATCGATACAGTAGCCTCTGACTCTATAGAAATTATTTTCATACAGGAGTTCGCGTCAGCTATCTCGTAAATGTATTTTTATAAATACTAGTGTGCATTATTGTATAATTGTCTATGTAAAATTGCGCTGCAAACAGCTCTAATTTGTCTTTCCATTGGCAACTACTGCCTGCTCAAAAGTTGCTAGGCACAGTGCCAACAAGTTTATGCAAATTTTCTAACTGAAGGTCTGCCTAGTTCCGCTAATACACGTAATATCATAAAAATTATATACCATGCATTGATAACTCATGTCTACGACATGATTTAATAATCAATGATTTTTAGGATCTAATATTAAAGTGAAGCAAAAAAATAATCCTGTGTTGAAAATTTAAAAATGGCTATCTCAGTAAATTCAAATAGTAAGTCTTCATTGTGTATATTGTTATACCAGGTTGTGATTCATCTGATAAAAGGGTATGGTTTCAAAGTCTCAATGAAAGTTTGTTAGATACCATTGTGATACTGCTGAAGATACAGTAGATGAAACTCCTGCTGCATTGAAGTAGAAGATTTGCTAATAGTATATCAAAATACAATTTTTGTGGTGGTGGTGGTGGTGGTGGTGGTGGTGGTGGTGGTGGTGGTGGGGGGGGGGTCACAATGTACTCAAATGAAAACAGAGAAACTGTTACAATAGCTGGTACAGAATTAAGTCACTGACCCACCTCAGCAAGCCATTTGTAAGCAGAGCTATTTTATAGTAGGGTTTTGTGCTTGTTGTTTGTGTCAATAACTCCAGTGTGGATCCTACATGTACATGCATGATCATTAAGAATCTAATTTTTTCCATACAGCCTTTTCAAGTGAACTAAGCCAGACTGAGTGAGTATATGGCTTCGATTTGTTTAGAATCAGATATAAGGTTGGCCCATAGTTCAATATTAAGTGGAACAGTTACAGCCAGTCAAATAACATCTTTCAAAGGCATATCAAAGTCAATATTTCAGGGAGAAGAATAACATTTTTCATGGGAAATACAAATAACGTAGAAAAAATGTTCATATCTAGACTATGCCCCTTTACATAAAGATTAATAGGAATAAAATCCAGTTCTTCATATAATAATCACAATCAATATTGTGTTAATTCTCACAGACTCATTTAGAAGATAAGGAGGTTGAACAGAGTTACCACCATGCCTGGTCCTCCCTACATCACCGATGAAACAGCGTATGATTTACCAGTAAGAGACACACCATCCAAATATGGAGGTGGCTATGATGACGAAGGAAGTAAGTATGGTTAAATCAGTTCTACATTTTTATTGTGCACAAAAAATAGCAATAATGTTGGGATTATGTGTGTATGGGAAGACATGTTATAAGTTTGCATAATTTTCAAGGTTGTTTATAATCGATTCTGCTTGCTTTATTGAACAACAAACTATTAAATAAAACTTCAGAAATCAAACAGCAAGTAAAACTTAGCGTATGATATGATATCACATTGCAATCTAAGTCCAAATCCAAATTTACTTTTGTCAATCTTATAATTGTATTGCATTGTAATATGCGAATCATTTGTTACAATGGTGTATGTGCATTGACTATTTATCAAGTCTGTCAGTACTGTATTCATCATAGTGCCGATGCTGTATTTATGTATTGTTCATTCTACAGTACCAATACAGTATGTGTGCATTGTTCATCCACCATTACTTATCAAGTTATGTGCATTGTTCATTATATCAATACTTATGTGCATTGTTCATTATATCAATACTTATGTGCATTGTTCATTATATCAATACTTATGTGCATTATTCATTATACCCCCCTACTGGATATATGTTTCATTGTTATTGTTATGTTGTAGTTGATGGTGAACACAAGCAAGGGCAGCAAAGAAGAGCTATATCTAAGTTGGGTAGAGATGAGTTGGAAGACAAGTATCTCAGATTATATGAAGAAAACTTGGTGCTAAAGAAACATGCAAGAAAACAAGAAGACAAGATCAAACGGTATGTAAAACTAAGATTACGTATAAGTTATTTTGATGAGTTGGAATACAATTCTCGCTACCTGCAATACAATTCTACACATCACTGTGGGGTCAAATGGAACGAAGTTGTGCGACAACGCGTTCTAATGTCGACAACTACACTTCCGGTTGGCTATGCTAATACACAGGAATGTTTCTTTCCCATTTTCAGTTGTAGACATCTCTTGTAATTTTGCTCTTGAAAGATACTGTACATATTCAAATTTCCCACCTCTATAATTATATGAGCTTAAAACTTGCGTTTATCTTATTTGTTACAAATTAAACTGTTGGGAAGAAACATTCACATGTATTGACATAGGCGACCGGAAGTGTAGGTGTTGACAAATGCAAGCGCGGTCGCGAGACTGCGTTCCATTTGACTCCTTAGCGATGCATAGAATTGTATTGCAGATAGCGAGAATTGAGTATAGTGCAGTAGTGTTTCTGTACAAGTTGATACTTAGTCTGGCAGGTACACCTTGATGGGGCACCCTCACACACATTGGTCAACCCCTCTCACTTCTCTGAGAGAGGAGGCCAGTGAGGGCGGAATGACAAGATGTATCTTACAGTCTATGAGGTACTATATCACTAAAAATCATGTGTATTGGTAAGTTGATAGCAGTACTCAATGCAAGTGTACTAAAGGTAGAAATAAGCTTTACTGGCGTTTTCCTTTTAATTTGCAAACATTGAGTGTTATGACAAAATGGTGACTACAAGTGTCTTTAAAATGCACATTTTGCCTCTTACCTCCAAAAATTTATGGCAAACTTATCATATTTTCTTGTGGTTTTATGTAGAATGGCAACTAAGCTGTTACGTCTTGTGAATGATAAGAAGAAAGCCCATCACCTTGACGTTGGTGGCAAAGTGAGAGATGTGGAAACTGAGGAAATGTTAGAAGATATGCATGGTAAAATCAGAGAACTTGAAAAACAAAATGAACAACTGAAAAACAAGGTACAGTATCTAGTCAATACTCAGTGTTTTCAAACTCAGCAACTTTCTGTTCTGGGCAAAGTTGTTTATATTTGTTTTAACTTCAGATGTAAAGCTAGATTTGACAGCCCACTTAAGTTAGTCAAGAAAGAGATAATATGAAATCTAGTGTAATGATCACCATCTTGTGGAGTCATATGTTACTTACTGATACATTGTTGCTAGCGATATCATTATAAATTCCCCTGAGAGGACATTTGCATAATACAATTGGCTCAGTCCACCTGTGTGTCTGTCTGTCTGTCTATGTGTCTGATGATCGCTCTGATCACAAACATCTATATCACTGCTATAATTTGTTCTTTTCTCTACAGCTGATGGTAACCAAGCAACAACTTGTAACACAGGGCAAGCGAAATGATCCATACACATATGTACATTCCAGGGTTGACACAGTAAGTATATTCATTTTTGATTATGTATATTGATTGATTTTATTTGGAATTGCGCCATGTGATTTTTTCATACAGTTGAATACACACATAAACACAACCACACACTTCTACAGAATTACATTCAGATTTGAGAATATGTAACAGAGCTATGTTGCAAGTTATACCTGTATAGTAGTTGGATTGATAATAACCATTTCATCTTCTTTGACCATAGGGAAGAGGTCCCAAACCACCACCACAATCAGACAGACTGAAGAAAGGATTGAGAGTGCAGGGAGAAGGTGCTAAGTAAGTCTGATGTTTGATGAATTCAACAAATTACAACCCATAACACCAAAGTAAAGCATTTTCTGTTTGTACCACAATCATTTATAGCATTCATATCAAGTGTAAAAGTATACTGTTTCATTTGCTAATTGACTACATTAGAAAAGCCAAAGGGTATGGTTCACACTACTATATGTGTAACTCAAATGGATTGTAAACTGCTTAGCATGTAGAAATCACCAAATTGCTGTCACTATGAACTTTACATATCACATATACAAGTATACGATGATTGGTTATCCTAGTACTTTCTTCCTTATGTCTCTAGGTCTGCCACCCCCTGTTCACCATATTCACATGATAACTGTTTATGTTACTTTCTTACTGTATCTCTAGGTCTGCCACCCCCTGTTCACACCAAATCATGTGATAACAGTTTAACCTACTGTTATCCTACTGTCTTCATTATCATGTATCACTAGGTCTGCCACCCCATGTTCACCATAATCACATGATAACTGTTTATCTTACTGTCTTACTGTATTCTAGGTCTGCCACCCCCCGTGCATTCAGAAATGATGTCTTGCCCAGATACGGACACAGTTTACTGGAAGAAGCCAGAGCTGAAAACAAACAGCTGTAAGTGTTTGACTGCAGATTTCTGACTTCATATACTCCTGGCATAGATCTGTTAACCCAATCTTGTAAATACCAACTTTTTCACATTACTATAATTTTGTATTGTCTTTTCAGAGATGACTACATCCGACAACTACAAGACCAGATACAAATCATGGAACACGATACTGATATGATGAAAGAACAGGTATTGTTTAGATTACAAATCAATCTCAACATTTTATCATAGAACACAAATAGACAATAAATAATGCAGTGTTCTCACCAAGTTTTCATCCTCAGCAGGACTCATTTACATGATAATATATTCATGTTTTATGCAAATGAGTTTCAATTGTTTCAGAAATTGACTGCTGTCTATTTAACACTCATATTTCTACAGATGGATGTACGCAACAGGGAACATGATGATGAGTTGCTACGGTTACGAGAACAGATGTCAGCAGGTCAGAGGTAAGGCAATACTCTGTAACGCTATAGAAATTAATGTATAGCTGTTTATTTCATAATGATACAATTGTTGATAATGTAAGAAGTAGTTTCAAAAAAAAAACTGAGCCTTCACAATTTTCACACTGTGTCACTACAGTACAAATGAATTACTTACATGTAATATAACATACATCACAATGGAAAATCTGTTCGTTGTCAACAAATGTTGGCTATGAGTGAGTTCGTTCTGACATTGTGCTTTACTTTGGTAACAATGAAATAAGATTGTACCTTTGACTAGTGTTCGAGTTAACCTGAGTTTGTTCCAACAGAGTTTGACTGTAAATTATGTATCAGAAAATATGTGACTGACCTCAGATGACATCATACAGCTGAGATTATCTATCATTGAAATAAGTCAATAAAAAGCCATACCTGGACCTGCAATACCATGTTTTCTTTATATTGACCCTCTCTCTACCAGAGGGGTATTTATTTATTTGCACACAAAGTGATAGAAGATGGGCAAACTAGAATTTAAGATCATCATGTTGGGAGAGATATTATACATTCTAAGAATGAAATCAAACAAATTTACACTTCATAGAGTGTGCAAAGCACTCATTGAAGAACAAGTGATCGAATAATTGGTCTGTAAGACAGATACAAACCCATAAGACTAGGGGGTCTTTATTGTTACTGTGACTTCTAATATAACCTACAAGTACTACAGCGTTCTGCTTCTGTGTAATTATGTAGAATAAACTTACTTTTTAGCTCATCTTGTAAAATGTAATCGTTGGTGACATAGTGATCCTGTTTCATTATCCAGTAGCCTTATATATGTCTAGGGTGATAAATGTGTGAACGCTATCAGTAAAGTATTGACTAGTTTTTTTCTCTTTTCCTATGCATGATTTTCCTTCCTATAGACACAAGGCACAGTAAGTTAGCGTTCCTTCCTACATGTCCTTGTCTACTTGTGATGTGCTGTACACATACAGTACATGTTTCGCTTTTGTGCAGTGTGATGTTTCTGTACAGTGTTATGTTCCTGTACAGTGTGTGATGTTCCTGTATTGAGTGTTACGTTCCCAGTACACAGTGTGTTGATTCCTCTGTCACTGCATGCCTAGATTGATGTACAAAATCCCATGTCCCTGTCGCAAATGAAGTTGTCGTACAAAATGCTATGCCCCTGTTCCACCGTGTGTTGATACCTCTGTCACTCCATGACTAGATCTACAAAATACTATGCCCCTGTACACAGAGTGATAATTCCTATGTCACTGCATGGTAAAACAAAATTCTGTTAAAGTCCCTGAACACTCACATGACAATTACCCTGTCACAAGTGAAGTTGAACAAAATACTTCATCTCTATACACTTTGTGTTGATTCCTCAGTCACTGCATGGCTACATAGATCTACATGTCCAAAATCCCACATCCCTTTACACTGAGTGATAATTACCCAGCCACAACCAAAGTTGTACGAAATGCAATGCCCCTGTACACCGTGTGTAGATTCCTCTGTCACTGCATGGCTAGTTGGCTGTACAAATTCCACGTAATAATTACCCTGTCACAACCAAAGATGTACAAAATGCTATGCCCCTGTACACCGTGTGTGGAGTCCGCTGTCACTGCATGTCAAGACAAAGTTCTAAGTCCCTGTACACTGAGTGATAATTACAAGCAACATTGTTGCAAGGATTGCTGCACCCTGGTACACCGTGTGTTTCTTCCCATCACTCAATCCTCACAGGTTTAGATGAATTTATTCAAACATAATGTGTAATTACTAGATACTCTGTTCACGTACAATTATAGTGTACTTTACAATAAACAGATTTCAAAATTTAGACACAACCCAAAGCCAAACTGTATGTACAATTGGTATGCATGCACCTAGTATAGTAGAGACTTAGATTTGCACATGTAGCAGAGACAGACAGATTGGCTTAGTTTTGTAAAAAAAAGAATCATCTAAATCTTGTGTTTTAGTTCCTGTTACCCAAGTACCCACCATTCTTGTTGTATTGTTTATGTTTCATGTTTACATACAATTGTACATGCATGATCTACATGTAATGCTTGCATCTTGAATGAAACCATATTTGTCAAGTTTCAAGACTGAAGACAGAAATCTGTTATCTCATTTCATTTCAAATTGTTGATTACCTTCTCAATGTTTATTAGTTCATAGGATATATAAGACTTAACTACAGTTCTGAACTTATAGGTAACAGAATTTGGACTGCAGAATGAGAAACAGTTTTCTTTGTCTTGGTCTTTTGGCTTAGGGCTTTGTATGTTGTCATGTTGTATGTATGTATGTAACTGTATGTTAATGTTTTTATGTACCTTCAGTAGTTTTGACTATGTAGAATACCAACGTCTTAATCTCAGGTAATACCATGGTACTGAGAATAATTGCACCGAGTTAGTTTTATGTCACAGTGTGACTTGGTGAGCACAATATCCACTGTGCTGGTTTCATGTCACAGTGTGACTTGGTGAGCACAATATCCACTGTGCTGGTTTCATGTCATAATGTGACTTGGTGAGCACAATATCCACTGTGCTGGTTTCATGTCACAGTGTGACTTGGTGAGCACAATATCCACTGTGCTGGTTTCATGTCATAATGTGACTTGGTGAGCACATTATTCCACTGTGCTGGGTTCATGTCATGATGTGACTTAGTGAGCACAATATACACTGTGCTGGTTTCATGTCACAGTGTGACTTGGTGAGCACATATTCCACTGTGCTGGTTTCATGTCACAGTGTGACTTGGTGAGCACAATATCCACTGTGCTGGTTTCATGTCATAATGTGACTTGGTGAGCACATTATTCCACTGTGCTGGGTTCATGTCATGATGTGACTTATTGAGCACATTATTGACTGTGCTGGTTTTATGTCACAGTGTGACTTGGTGAGCACAATATACACTGTGCTGGTTTCATGTCATAATGTCGCTTGGTGAGCACATTATCCACTGTGCTGGTTTCATGTCATAATGTGACCTGGTGAGCACATTATCGACTGTGCTGGTTTCATGCCATAATGTGACTTGGTGAGCACAATATCCACTGTGCTGGTTTTATGTCACTGACTTTGTTAGCCTATTTTGGACTGTGCTGTTACTGTAATAGAAAACACTACTTGTTTTGATTGCTAAATTACTTGGTGGTCTCATAATTTATCAATTATGCTGGTTTTCATGGTACTAGTATATGGTAATTTAATGAGCGCATAATGTGAGTTGGTGAGCACTTTTGGTTAATATTTTGTTTAGTACATACCACATTATATTGTATGTGGTACAGTGCTGCTTAGTTCACAATGTATAGTTTGAAGTATATCACCAGCATAATCAACTTAACCCATGCAAATACTGATTAAGTTGTAAATGGGTTTTGAATGATGGCAAACCAGAGATACCTTTTTTCACTTATAACTGCCGACATCAGATCATGGATGAACGGAACCTGTTACAAAAAGGGAAAGTAAACAACTGAATTGGATTAATAACTTGACACAACATGTTGGAACAACAGAGACTTGTATTACATATCATAGTTTGATAAGAACAGTTTTATGGTCTATGTATGTGTACATGAAATGCCAGGGGAACTGAAAATTTGCGTAAAGTGGCCATAAAACTGTTCATATCAAATGATGGAATGTAATACAAGTCTCTATATTTCCAACATGATGTGCCAAGTGTTATTAATCCAATTCAGTTGTTTACTTTCCCTGTTTGTAACAGGTTCTGTTTGTCCATGGTCTGATGTCTGTAGTTGTAATCTGCATCGAATGTTTACATAAAAACTAACATTATGAAATCATTGCATGTGTTTGTTGACTATCGGTATAGATACAACTAATGTCAGTGTTTATGCAGTACCCACTAATTATAACCCCAGCGTTGATTACCAGTGATGTGATATGATGTGATTTGTTTTCTACCTAAGGTCTAATATACAAGAGAATGTAGAGTTGATTAGACTACAGAGAGAACTAAAAGAGAAATCTACTAAATTGACTGGAATGGAAGCTCAGTACCAAAGTCTGGAAGATGTAAGTATTGATGGAGATTAATCAATTTATTAGCCTTGATGGGAACTGTCTAGAGAGACTATGTATATTAATGGATTCCGTCTGTCTGTCTGTCTGTCTGTCTGTCTGTCTGCCTCTCCATCCATCTGTCTGTCTGTCTGCCTCTCTGTGTGTGTGTGTGTGTGTGTGTGTGTGTGTGTGTGTGTGTGTGTGTGTGTGTGTGTGTGTGTGTATGTGTGTAATTACAGTAAAAAAAGTATTTCACCTGAACAGAGTGCCATCTAACAGAAGTCTTATATTAGTAACATTGCTTCATTTAATTGACTGTCTTGACAAAAATATTTCCAACATTTCTACATTTCCTCATCTGGCTAAATCTAACTAAGATTTCTACTACACGTTCTTTGTGTGTATATCATTATCCTACCTGATTACCAAGACAGAGTGCCACCAATCTATTTTTAAAGTGACAATCTTCTAAGATAATGACATTCCGCACAATGAAAATAGCAAGATCTGTAACTATTTGTATAGCTAGACCACGAACTGTACCAATATCACTAAGATGTATCAATCCAGACATCGTGAATTAAATGTAACAATATTGTACGGTAATTTAATTGTTGAGCCAAGTAGCCCTCTGTTACACTTACAGCAAGTAATATAGTAGTGAGATTGTCATTGAGTCAGGCTACATTCTGTTACTGATAACATTGTTTACATTATAAAGTACATGTTTCCTCACCCATTTTTAGGTTCAGAATATTGTGTCTATGTTACTTATATATTGGTAGGTCACAGGTCAAATATCATCTTAGCTTTCCATGAGAACTGATTTGTATGGAGTTTATCTTGAATGATATGACTTTATATGTTTGCTTTATTCAGAACCTGAGGACAGTGAAAGGAAGCCATGATGCTGTGTTGATTGAAATGGATAAACTAAACAGACAACTACAGATGGAACAAAACAGATCTATGGGTTTACAGAGTGAATTGAAGAGTGGAACTATCACACAGAGACAACTCATTGAGGTATATATAATCATAATGTTATGATATGTTATGTTATGTTATGTTATTTTGTTATGTTGTTATGTTATGGTGTATGTTATGTTATGCTATGTTATGTTATACAGATAGCCATTTCCTGCCATATATTGCCACCATGTTGCTGTGTACCAACACTTTGTTGCTATGTGGTATTACTGTGTTGCTGTTCTGCCACTATGTTGCCATGTGCTAATATTGAGTTGCTATGTGCCAATACTGACAATCAACTGCCCCATCAGTTTAAGTTGCAATGTCTGGAGAGAAAATATAAATGTAACAAAAGTTTATTGTTTTTAAAAGTAAGTTATCAAAATACTCTCTCAAATGATACAAATTTATTTCTGCTACAGTTTCAGGAAAGAATTGCTGATTTGGATAGAGAGAAGGAAATCCTGAAAGAGGCTAATGAAAAACTGCTGAACAGGTAAGTTGATGAAATGAATAGTAAATGGCCAGATCTATAAAGGACAACTTGTCTGACAGAGCGATAGAACAAGTTGGTCCAATGTAGTCCTTATGTCTGCACTGATTCCGATATATAAAGGTAACTCTAATGTGAGAACCTTGGATCAAAATGTAGCCCTTCGTAGGGTACAAAAGTTGTCGAGCTCTGCAGAACCGGTGATGTAGATACATGTTTTCATGAGATTGAATGAACTTGGTATTAATCCCATATTTTTTGTTCAAATGTGTTCAACTGTGCTTGTGCATGGTATAATTTAACTTTTTGACAGAAATTATGGGTTTTAATACAGTGTTTTGTTTGAAATGTTTGTTTTACAGTGCATTTGATGCAGAGAGAGAACGACAGTACAGAGCCAATGATAAACAGTTGAAATTGCAGATAGCACAACTAGAGGCCACTCTGAAAGGAGATCTGAATGACAAAAATACCATTCTGGATAAACTGACAGATGAAAGAGGTAAATTGTATTGGATATTCATCAATTGCATGATGTTATATAACTAATAATATGTGAACTATGCACTAGGCAGAGTTCAAGTTCACAGGCAAAATCGTATGAATTCTTAACTAACATCAGAATATTAACTGTCCTTTATATTGTTCTCTAGACCGCCCCCCCCCCCCCTTAAAAAAAAAATAATAATTTAAAAAAAATTTAAAAAGATCAAAAAAATAAATAAAAAATAAAAATTGTGAATGAATTTTGTCATGAAAAATTAAATAGTAAGAAAATTGTTCACACTTGGGCAGATCAGTGAACTATGAGAGAATTTTGACAATGGATATGTCTTTATGTGACTACCTGATACTTCTAGATAATGTATATCACTTAGCTGTCACCTTTTTCTCTTGTTGTGGTGTGTGGCATAATACCATCACAGCTAACAGAATGACCTTAATCACTTAGTGATGGTATTTTATGTACATATATGCAATGTACAACAAAAATAGGTATGTGAAATTCACAAAGTTCTTCCCAAGTCATCTTTCAGTCGTAGTTCAACTCATTGCCTCTTTACTTTTACTTCTTGTCTTTTCATCACCATAGACACCAGAGAGAAGCTGGAGAAGGAACACAGGGAGATACAAATCCGGTACTATTCCACAAAACAACAGTTGGATGAGCTACAGGAAAAGATGAAATTCTTCACCAAGGAAAGTGCTGTCGACTTCCAGGAATTAGAGGAAGCATTGATCTTAGTCAAGGTATAAATGATGAAAAAAAAAAATTCATCAGACTTTTCGTTTATCTTGGGCACCTCACATACACCTCACATGTATGTGACAAGTCTTGTAAAACTAGTTACAAAGTAGGTAGCTGGAATATCCTGGTGTATGATATTCAGTTCAATTTTGCCACTATGGATTTACACATACTTAAATATGATAAATTTGACAGTAAAATACTATGAACCATTGTAAGCATTATTTTTCATAATTTCCTTCTTTTTTTTTTATCTCAGAAACGAAAGGAGAAGGGAAGTCAAGAACTAGAGTTCTTAGAGAAAGTGGATGAAGAATTGAACAAGGGTAAGAATACAATGCTATGACACATAAATTTACTTTTTGTAAGATAGTGGGGAGTTTTAGTTCTGACAAGCTAAGACTTACACCAACTATTACTGTTTTTGTTGCATTTTGCATTTTGATATGAAAATCAGTGTGTTTTTCTACTTGAATCTCTGAGGGGGCATGTGTTAAGCATTGCCATAGAGTGGCTAATGGTTTTATAGCAATGGTATGTTGTAGATAATTTGAAATCAGTGAGAGTGGTGATGCATCTTTCCTTAGATCGAACCATTGTTTCATAGCTGGTCAGAATGGTAGTGTACCGGTAATATAATATCCATTGTTTCTGCAATTGCAAATTAAATCCACTGCCAGAGTTTGAATTGTAAATTACAACATACACTTTCAGAAGAATTCATCATGTATGAGCCTATGAGTATATAATGCTCTAAACCCCTGAGTAATAATGGTATTGCCCAACAAATATTAGCATATGCGTTCAATCAAATGCATTGGGCTCTTGCTGTAAGCATGGATTTACTGGCACATACCATTATTACCTAGGTAAGTATTTTGTTTATCACATTTTAATACATTATTTTTTGCATTTCAACAGATCTGAAGCAACAAATTGTAGGGTTACAAGCAGAACACGCTGAAACTGTTGAAGAGTTAGAGAAAACTAGAAATATGCTGATATTACAACATAAGATAAACCGAGATTATCAACAGGAAGTAGAGAGTGCTACACAACGGTTGGAGGACTACAAGAAGGAATATGACACTAAATTAGAAGAATATGCCCAGTTATTGGACATCAGAGCTGCTAGAATCAAGGTAGGGTTATAAATACACCTTCAGTATAGATAAAAATAAGTACTGTGGAATACTTACTACTGCTGGGAATATATTTTAGCTTTTTGTACACTATTAAAAATTCATTCCAGTGTACTATATTACAAGTTGTCAGCAAAACATGAATATTATTTATGTAGATGTCATTTCACATCCTTTTTGTGATAAACATGTTTTTTTTGACTTTTCAGAAATTGGAACATCAACTCAGAGATGTGGCCTATGGTACCAAACAGATCAAGATGAAAGATTTCATTGATGAGGTAAATGTGGGAAAATATGCTGATTTTTAGTATTAACCCAGAATAGTACAAGTCAGGGTAGAGAGTAAAATCTACCTGAGTTTACAAAGTTTTTTATTGGTTTGAAAATCTATAAATGCTTTACAAGATTGCTACTCTCTGTTACCTGGGTTCCAAAAACCTTAGCAAAAAGTACAGTAAATAATTATGATTTGCTCAAAGTGAACCCTATCACGAATTGTTGGCTGCAGTTTTAAAAGTTTACCGAACCTTTCATTTTGACAATAAATCTGACATTTTAGACACATTTTCCTTTCTCATTACAGCATGATGATCAATATGATGAGATTGATGAAAGTATAAAACTGGAGAGAGGACAGAATGTATTTGAGATCCATGTCAAACAGGTAAAACATACAGTTTTTGTCATTTCTGATATCAGATGGTATTCACTGGCAGTTTGATACCATATTTAGACATATATGTACATATATGGGCATTTATTGTAGAGATGACCATATATGGACATTGTGGTGATAAACCATATTATGGACATGTTATGATGATTAACCATATATGGACATATTGTAGTGATAAACCATATATGGACATGTTATAATGATTAACCATATATGGACATATTGTAGTGATAAACCATATTATGGACATGTTATGATGATTAACCGTATATGGACATGTTGCGGTGATAAACCATATTATGGACATGTTATAATGATTAATCATATATGGACATATTGTAGTGATAAACCATATATGGACATGTTATGATGATTAACCATATATGGACATGTTGTGGTGATAAACCATACATGGACATACAGTAAAGATTAAAACAAATGACTTCATTATAATATTTATAGCAGCAAAGTGAATAAATGCACTTGAAGGTGTACTAGCTGCAACTGGATTATTTTGTTTGAACCGTTTTCTTAGATATAATTGACATGCTTGTAAATACAGTACACCCTGAACTGTATTGAATCCCCTGTGGAGATACATATTTGTGTAGCAGTACACATAGTATGGTGCAATAAATCCAATTAAATTGATTTTCAGGTCCTCACCCTAAAATCAACATGCCCCAATACAATCATGAATTTAACCTGTGTTACTGTACTACACATATGGATAAAATGGACCTCTAATTACAATGTAAAATGTACAATGTGTAATTACTGATATTTTAACAATTTTCAGTGTATATATTGTTGGTTGTCTGATCAAAAAGAAATTATCCCAGTTACAGCTAGTACAGGTTTGATACTGATATTCACATTGTATTTACTTTTAACAGATCAACTATAGTCGAGAAGCCCTCAAAGAAATGGGAGACAATGAACCATCGTCGTTTGTGACCTATGAATTCTTTGAATTTGAAGTTCAGTCTACCCCTGTTGTCAAGGGAGACAAGTAAGTTGCATTTAGAAAAAATGATATATTTTATAAATTAACTATTTTTTGGTGCTTCCAGAATAGTCACTGACATTAAGATCATAGAGAAAGTAAATTTGCATTAATCAAACTATACTGTAGAGTAATTTAATATTCATTTCACCACTCAAATCAACATATATACAATACTAGATGTTTTTTATTTGAGAATTTATTCAGATTTAAAAAAAAAGGCAATATCATAATTTGGACTATGCAACTATCTTCCTTATCTTGTCAGCAAAAAAAATTGTGATTATTCTCCATAATTTTGTTACTCTGTGAGTAGCAAAATTATTATGATTAACATAAACCTAGGATCCAGAAACATTCATTCTCACAGCTTTGATATATATCTTTGTGTTGTCTATATTTACAGGCCAGGCTTTGAATTCACATCACAGTACATTGTGACAGTGGATGACTTCTTCCTACATCATCTAATGAAGGAATCAACAACGTTAGAAATCCACCAAGCCTTAGGTACTGAGTACAAAACTGTAGCTGCCTGTCAGTTGAAGTTCAGAGATCTGTTAGAGAAACCACACGGTAGACTCCATGGCACAGGTCAACTTACAGGTATGTAGCTGTTTTCCCAATATGTATATATATATATATAACAGGTTGTCTCATTGGTACTATGGAAGACATTAACATTTCTTATATGAGTTTGAACCAATCATGGACATTGTCTTAGAGTTGCCGTTTTTACATCAAATTATGTGTATGTAAAGATACATATTTTTTTTAGCACCTTACATAATGAATTTTAGGACCAACTTAAAACTGCAGTGAGCACAATGGCCTTATATATATAATTTCTTCAGCACCCTTGGGAGTATACAGTCCATCGCTGCCTAGGAAAAAAACATAGCAACCTCTGTCCTACCAGGTCTCCATTTATACAGCTAGGTTGACTGAAGTACGTTGATGGTTCAAGGACTTGTGCAGGCTGTCTGTCTGTCTGTCTGTCTGTCTGTCTGTCTGTCTGTCTGTCTGTCTGTCTGTCTGTGTCATCATTATCTCAAAAATGCTTGCTCCAGTATTCTTCACAGTAACCGCTAGAGCTGATGAGTTTTTAGAGTGAAATCCGGCAATATTTATAACTTGCATGGTGTGTAAGGTGACACAAT
Source organism: Glandiceps talaboti (assembly GCF_964340395.1). Taxonomy (NCBI): domain Eukaryota; kingdom Metazoa; phylum Hemichordata; class Enteropneusta; family Spengelidae; genus Glandiceps; species Glandiceps talaboti. The sequence goes on along the minus strand of NC_135564.1, from coordinate 13,300,496 downwards.
GATTGGTTTGAAACTTACATAAAGGTATCACTTTGCGTTACAGGAGTTGATGGTCGTCATATTGGTACAAACTTTGGGATTGTGGAGTACTGGGTGAGACTCAGAGTACCTATGGACCAGGCGTTGAGATTATTCAGGGTAGGTCTTATCTGTTGCTGTTGTAATGTTAGAACCACAGCAGCTTGGTCTCAACAACTTATTTGTTTTGATTATAGGAGAGAATTAAAGCCCTGGGGATACATGAGACCGTATCAAAAAACAAAAGAATCATAAAAAATCAACCACTGGGGGCACTGTTCAGCACTAACATTTTGGCCAGAATCAACAGCAGCTAGGTTTGGTCTGACAGTAATGTTAACACAATAACTTACTTGTTTTGATTACAGGAGAGAATTAAAGCCCTCGGATACATGACAGCTAACTCTAAAGCTACACAGGAGGCACTGAAAGCACTGGAAACACAGGAAGATGTATCAAGAAGAGATAAATCTATGAATGAACTCGTAATGAAGATTGTCAGAGCTAAGAATGTGCAGGCCAGAAGAACAGGTATGTTTTAGACAGAATGTAATACAACACCAGCAAAGAGGGTATAGTGTTTGCTATGAAGATGTAGAACAAATGCAACAATCTTATTGTCAGCACTGTAAAAGTTCAGGAGAGACTTTCACTAACATTTTAACTAAAAATGATGTATGGTTGGCTTGGTTGCACAAATTCCTGACACGTATGAATGCTGCAGTAGATATAGGCTGTCAGTGGTGGTTGAGTGGTCAATCACTTGCCTCGTACCACTGCCGTCAGGGTTCAAGCCCTACTCTGGGTTTCATTATACATTTGCAATGCTGTAAGTAAGAAGAGTGTCGTACTGAACAACGCATGTTTTCCCTGGGCACTCTGGTTTCTTACTGCAGGCTAACTCAGAACACTCAACCTGTTACAATGGTAGGCCTGTTGGATTTTTTGTGAATAAAACAAAGATAAAATAAACCATCTTACTGGTGATATACAATGGTGTAAATTTCTGAAACAGCTAAAGCTGCAATTAAAAAAATGATGTGTGCATTGCAATACATGTGCTTCATAGTACTGTGTAGGAGGTACTGTAAACAAAGATGATGTTACTTAATGATGTTGTTGTTGTTGTTATTTACAGATGTTCAACCAAGTCCATACTGTGTGTATCGGTTCTTTGACTTTAATGACCATGACACTGTTATCATACCAAATAGTAACAACCCAGAGTTCAACGACAGTAAACTCTACCCTGTACCTGTCAATGTTGACCTGGACAGGTATCTTAGGACTGAGGTAATTTTACCAAGAAGAATATGTCATTCTCTGATTATTAGAATTATTAGAATAATAAAAGTGTGTATAGTTTAGCCACTAGGAGGTGCTGTTTGGAATCAGTGTTTTGATAGGATTGAGGTATTAAAATATTGGCAAACAACCACTATGATTATACACTATATATGGGTCATTAGAAAGACAAAAGAATGTCTAGTTCTGCCACTAGGAGTGCTCTTCAAAAGTAGCATACATTTGTTCTTCTAACATTTGTCACAGTGCTAACTGCCTACCAATCAGATAGACAATGTTTTGTGTGTATGTTACAGTGCAATTGATGTCAACCAATAAGATACATTGATGTAGTCTATACGGTGTAGAATCTGTCCACCAATCAGGTTTCATGACTCATAACCAATACCTTCATATAAATATATATTCTTGTGTTTTTTCACAGAGCATTTCTGTCTATGTATTTGATGACACTGACCCAGAAGAAACAGCATATCTTGGTGTTGCCAAGGTACCATTGATTAGTTTGGCACATGACAAGGCCATCAAAGGAACATTTGACCTGAAAATGGTAAATATAGCCAATGAAAAAATTTGATTAGAAAACCCTTTTTATGGATATAGCAATTTACCATATTGTCAGTAAACAAGACATGTGATTATGGGTAGCTAATTCAGATAGTGTTTATTTTAAGGCCTACCAGTTGGTAAAATCTACCTGCATTCCCTAATCATTTTACTACTCTTAGAGCTCTCATACAATTTTTTTTTTAAAGTATGGTTAGGAGGTAAAATCTACCTGTATTCTCTAGGTATTTTATCAAGATTCCCACTAACATTCTAACAAAACTGAAAGTGTGGAAATGTATCAAATTTTCATAAGATTTCCTCATTTTTGTTACCAGGGTTACCAGACCTTAACAAAAAAAAACGTGACAGAAAGTAGGCATCTCATAGCTATTACCTCATCAGCAATTAACTTCAGTCCATTATATCAGATTTTCTCTATAACATGGATTGCCATGACAACCAAGTAGTGACTTTGTAAATGCAACTATTTGTTCTGCTCCAAAGGGATAAAACTTATTGTTTGTATGATGTTATTATTTAGTCTACAGGTGAAAGTAATGGTACAATAGACATACAGTTGAAATGGCAGTATAGTTACATGCCACCAAAGGCTGGTCCTGCACCGGCACCTGCAGCTACAAAACCAGAAAAGGTAATTATTACACCATGTGCTTTCTATAATTGCATGTCTGTCTGTCTGTCTGTCTGTCTGTCTGTCTGTCTGTCTGTCTGTGTCTGTACTGTCTGTACTGTCTCTGTCTGTCAGCATATTTTTGTGCATGTCTGCTTGTTTGTGTCTGTGCCTGTTTGCCTGTCTGTCTACATGTATGTATGCATCTGTGTGTGTGTGTGTGTGTGTATGTATGTATGTATGTATGTATGTATGTATGTATGTATGTATGTATGTATGTATGTATGTATGTATGTATGTATGTATGTGTATGTGTGTATGTGTGTGTGTGTGTGTGTGTGTGTGTGTGTGTGTGTGTGTGTATTTGAATGTGTAGGTTTGTGACCAGGTATATCTCTGACATGCATACACCAATTTCATTCAAATAAGGAACAAAGGTTACATACCAAGTAGACATCTGCATGCACCTTATTTTCACAAACTTGTTTGAATTTATGTTACCACATAACAAGTGGTTTATTTGTCGAAGGTTGTCTCTGTCACAATAAGTACAGTGTGTAATTATTACTGTATGTTTGTTGATTTCCCAGGAAGCAATAGCTGCCGCTACAACTCCAATCAAGTCCGCTATTCGTAAACCAGCAATGCAGACACCGGTCAAAGGTCATGTCAAGGTCGATCCTGTGGCTACATCTACACCCCTTGCTGTACCAGCTGATAAACCTGTCAGAGAACAGAGAAGAAGAAAAGTACTAGAACCTGAACTCAAGAAGGTAGGATATCTGATATCATATTTAGCTATTCTATGTAATGTGCTGTCTAGCTAATATTGATTGATTGATTGGAGGTACAGTGGTAGAGAAAGTAGTTACAGTGGAAGAAAAAGAATTACCGGTGGTGTAGAGAAAAGGTTTCAGTGTAGAGAAAGTAGTTCAGTGGAAGAAAAAGAATTAGCGTACAGAAAAGTTTACAGTAGTAGAGAAAAGGTTACAGTGGTAGAGAAAAGGTTACAGTGGTAGAGAAAAGGTCACAGTGGTAGAGAAAAGGTTACAGTGGTAGAGAAAAGGTCACAGTGGTAGAGAAAAGGTCACAGTGGTAGAGAAAAGGTTACAGTGTAGACCATTTAGTTCAGTGGAAGAAAAAGAATTAGCGTAGAGAAAAGGTTACAGTGGTAGAGAAAAGGTTACAGTGGTAGAGAAAGGTTACAGTGGTAGAGAAAAGGTTACAGTGGTAGAGAAAAGGTCACAGTGGTAGAGAAAAGGTTACAGTGGTAGAGAAAAGGTTAGTGTAGAGAAAAGGTTACAGTGTGGAGAAAGAGTTTCTTCTATTATAGTAGAAATAGATGGGTAACAGTATAGTATAACATAAATAATTACAATATATTTATAGGTTTGTCCAAATATATATTTTGTAGCCTTGATGGCTGAAATCACACAATTATAATATTCTGTTTTTATGTATTTATAGGAGAGAGAATCCAGACATGCTGAACCTCGTAGCTTGACACAGGTAATAATATTTAATTTGTTTATCTCATTTGACGTTATGGGCCATTACTCAAAAGACCTATTGCAATCACATGAGCTTGACACAAATACAAGTTCTATATCATTCTAATTTTTGCATATTTGTAATGATCTTTTGCATTATAACAAGCCTTCTATAGAAAATGATATAGCATGAAATTATATGTGATTTCCACAAAAAATAATTTTTGTATTGTTCTCTTTCGTTGTAACTATGGTAACCAGCAATCAATATCTGAGAGTACCATGCATGTAGCGACGCCTACTATTGAAGAAACAAATTCAGAAATGTCATCAGCTCCAGAAGACAGACGTACGGACAGTGATGATGATACAATAACAGAACAGGAACCTAAGGTCAGTTTTTTAGTCCTCTATTTTTGACAATTGTAATTTAACCTCCATGTGGCTGTAAATCTTAAAAAGAGAGGTGTTGTGATTTGTGATATCTGTGTGTATGTGCCCGTTGCGTGTGTGTATGTGTGTGTGTGTGTTTGTGTGTATGCATGTGCATTGTGTCTACATGTGTGCAAGAGTGCACATGCACATGTATATACATGTGTGTGTGCATGTGCATTGTGTCAACACGTGCACGTGTGTGTGCCTGTGTGTGTGTCTGTCTGTGTGTGTGTGTGTGTGTGTGTGTGTGTGTGTGTGTGTGTGTGTGTGTGTGTGTGTGTGTGTGCGTGTGTACATTAGTACATACATTCGAGAAGTCATTGCCAACTTGCAGTTACTTTGGTATACCTTAAAATCCATGCACATTGTTTAAGGTGTGCTTAGTCTAAAATGGTAGACAGTTGTGAAATTTTACGACATACTTCATGACGTAACTTTGCTGACACATATGACTTGGGAGTACCTGATAATTGTTATTGTTTACTTGTTGTTTGTACAGCCTGGAGAAGACACTATGTTTGAAGAAGAACGGAATGATTATGATGAGGATGATGATATAGATGGTGGTAAGTTGCCATAACAACAATTCATTGGGGGGGAGGGAGGGGTGCATTCAAAATGCCAAAATTTCATTTGATGATGCTTAACATTGAGAACAAAATAGTCTACAAATTTTACCAATATTGTACATTTCAAAATGGCCACCCAAACATAGGGCAGATAATAGATTGAAGATTTCCTTGAAAACAAAATGGTGGACAACCAAATTTTTTGAATTTTTTCAACGAGACAAGGAACAAGCTTTCATATGACACAGTTTTAGGTGATGCAAGCTCCTTCAATTTTCATATAAATTAATTACAGAGGTGTATTCGTCTTTTTGATGTGGCTGATGAGAAGTAGTGCTATGGTTATTAGACAAATCAGAAATTATTATAACCAATGGTGTTTCATAGAAAATGTGGCCCTTCTGGTGATTCTGCTCACTTTGAAAGCAACCATTGGTCACATAGTGCTTGGAGTAAGAGGTACTGTCATCCTCGACTTTTGTTTGGCAACCTTTTGAGATCTGGGCCCTACTACAAGACTATAGAAAACACAGAAATCACAATATATATGACCAGTAGATGAGTTCATTTCGTTTATTCTGTTGTCATAGAAACTGACACCAGCATTCAAGAAGAAGTGGATGTACCTGTTGGTACTGGTGATACAGAAGATGGACAAGACACTGGGGATGAGATACGTACTGATGAAGAATTGGAATCACAAGACGATAGTGAGAGCGTTGTCATGACACCAGCAGCAAATAGACCTGCCTCTACTATTGCTGTAAGTATTTCACTTACTTTGTGTACAGAGATGTCAAGGTTACTATTTACTTGTTTTTCCCAAATTGTAGATTTTGTGTACAAAGAGGATTAACATCACATTGCCATACATAAAATTATGTAACTGTTGGTTGACTCATAAAAACTTTTCTAAATTTGCGTACAATGTCTGAATTTGCATATGATGTCTGAATTTGCATACAATGTCTGAATTTGCATGCGATGTCTAAATTTGCATACAATGTCTAAATTTGCATACAATGTCTAAATTTGCATACAATGTCTGAATTTGCATACAAGTCTAAATTTGCACACAATGTCTGAATTTGCATACAAAACTAGCTAAATTTACATACCGGTCTAATTTCTGTCAAGTTTAGATATACATGTACCTTCACTCACCTGACAGAATTTGACACACATTTGATAGTCTGTGGACAAATTGTAGATTTTGTGTAGAAATAGGATTGACATCACATTGCCATACATAAAATTATGTAACTGTTGGTTGACGCATAAAACTTTCGCTAACAATTAGTGGATTTTGGATCTTCTGGAAAGCCAGACAGTTATCTAATCTGATTTTAATGGAGATTTCTAGAAATGTACACCAAGCAATGGCCAAAGGACTCCAGCAGTGTGTGACTGCCCTCTAAGTCAATTTGAACTAAAGCATGATTCCTACTGGTGCACCAAGACTCTGCTATTTCATACAAGAAGTCCCCAATTTTAATCATATTGACTCACAACACCAAAAATCTGGCTATCATTAGAGGGCGCACTCCACCCCAGTAACTATTGTGTCTGATATGCTAACACACAAGAGTAGTAAAAGTATAGTTTGCATGCATACCACATTGTCAGTAGAACATATGATTACTAGCTGGTGATCTTTAGATATAAAGGAAAAATTTCTTTGCTTGTTTTTTTTCAGAATGAAAATGTTGTTACCGTGACGATATTTTCACTCGTTCTTGATGAGGATAGTTCAGTGATGCAAGACAACAAGATAGAAAGACTATATGTGGAATATAGATTCCTTGGAGTTGAACCACAAGAATTAGAGACTCCATTCTCATTACCTAAACCTAAACAGAATCAGGCCATCTATTTCAATTTTAAGAAGTGTAAGTATCATGTATATCCTATATATCATGTTTTGATGAAGTAAACCAGATATAACTCTGTGTGTTTGTGTGTCTGTGTCTGTGTCTGTGTCTGTGTATGCATGTCTGTCTATCTATCTGTCTGTCTATCTGTATGTATGACTGTCTGTCTGTCTGTCTGTCTGTATGTATGTATGTATGTATGTATGCATGCATGCATGCATCTATATGTATGTATGTATGTATCTATCTATCTTTCCGTCCCTTTGTCCATCTGTCTATCTATCTATCTATCTATCGATCTATCTATCTATCTATCGATCTATCTATCTATCTATCTATCTCTATCTATCTATCTATCTATCTATCTATCTATCTATCTATCTATCTATCTATCTATCGATCGATCTATGCATAAATAAGCAGCTTCAATATTTACTTAGTGAGGGTAAATTTAACATTATGTTGAATTCTATCAACAGTGTTCCACATTGATCCAGACAATAATAAGCTAAGAAGAGATTATCTAGCCAGCATGTTATTACCAGAGGATCCTACCGAGGGAAAGTAAGTCAATGTTGTCATAGCAACCCAACCTAAGTCTTGTTTCTGATCATGTAATGTGCCAAGTAAAAACTGGAATAGATGTTACAATTGAAAAACCCGTTGTGTAAGAAGCATTTGTTATGGAGTCTCTTTCTATATGATTTCTGTAGTTCAAATACTTGATCAGGAAATGTGCAGAACAGATGATACGCCAACAATACAAATCAGTTTTAAGTTAGGGAGCCTTACCCTATTTGCATCCCAAAACTAGTTCTAAATTCTACTCCCTAGCATGAACAAAAAGTGTATCAATTGTACATTTTGATTCACTGTTCTACATTCTTACCACTTGGTCCTTTTGCCTGTTTAAACTTTGTACAGCAATTTGTCAAACCTTTAAATATTTTTGACTGGTTTGTTTTGTAGGATTCGCTTTACAGTGGTGAGTGAGCCACCTGAAGACCATCAAAGTCTGGATTGTGAGGATGTAGGGTATGCCTATGTAGATGTTAAACAGATACTACAAGATGGCAAGGATGTCATTGAACAAGATATTGATGGTAAGTATAGGGTGGTAGGGAGGGGTAGGGTGGTAGGAATGAACTGGGAGGGGTACGGTGATAGGGGTGAACAAGGAGGGGTAGAGTGGTAGGAATGAACTGAGAGGAGTAGTGTGATAGGGTTGAACTGGGAGGGGTATGGTGGTAGGGGTGAACTGGGAGGGGTACGGAGGTAGGAATGAACTGGGAGGGGTATGGTGGTAGGGGTGAACTGGGAGGGGTACGGTGGTAGGAATGAACTGGGAGGGGTACGGTGATAGGGGTGAACAAGGAGGGGTAGAGTGGTAGAAATGAACTGAGAGGGGTAGTGTGGTAGGGATGAACTGGGAGGGGTAGTGTGGTAGGGATGAACTGGGAGGGGTAGTGTGGTAGGAATGAACTGAGAGGGGTAGAGTGGTAGGGATGAACGGGGAGGGGTAGTGTGGTAGGAATGAACTGAGAGGGGTAGAGTGGTAGGGATGAACGGGGAGGGGTAGTGTGGTAGGGATGAACTGAGAGGGGTAGAGTGGTAGGGATGAACGGGGAGGGGTAGTGTGGTAGGGTTGAACTGGGAGGGGTAGTGTGGTAGGGATGAACGGGGAGGGGTAGACATTTCTGAAATAAGTGTGATGTGGTTTGAACAAGAAATGACCTATGATTTCAATCAGGGTTGTCAATATATTTGAACACCATAGAATTCATAAATGTACATGGCTACTGAATTACTACCTTTTACTGCACTTTCACTATTCTTGATAATTTTTCTCTGTAACACTATTCAAATATTTTCTTTCATTTTAGTTTATGATGCTGATGATGATGCAATCATTGGTACACTGAACGTAACAACAGAATGTCTGGCTGCTCTTCAAGCCGTTGAAAAAGAACTACCAGCTCCAGGAGATGTCATTGAATAAAGCTACTGTATACAGTTATTACAATAATCACAGACTGAGATGATATAGTCTTTGCAAGAAGATTTCATAATTTGGCCAGCACTATGAGTTTACTTTTTATTTTAGTTGTCTATGAATAGAATGTTAAGGATGTACATGTCTGATTAATATCACATAAATGTTGGGGGCTGTGTCTTTAAATGTAGAAGACTTGTTTGTGTAACTTCAGCTCAGCTGTTATATCTCCATAGTAAATACTGATGATGTCTATTGCTGTCATGACAACATAACAGATCAAGTACTTTGATATTTCCTGAGATTGATGCTTTCAAAACAACTGCTAATGTTGGGGGCTATGTCTTTGAACATAGAAGACTTGTTTGTGTAACTTCAACTCAGCTGTTAATGATCTACTTAGGCATACCATGGAAGTAGAACCTTCCATGGGCATACTGATAATGTCAATTGCTGACTACTTAACGTTGTCATGACAACCAAATGAGAACTTTGATAATTTCCTGAGATTGTAATGCTTTCAAAACAACTTCTAAAAACACACACACACACACACGCACGCACACATACAAAACTTGCACAAAATATTTTATTTTCTGTCCCTATTTATTTGTCATTTGAAACTAAAACTAAGAATTCAATTATGTACTTAGATATTTAATTCACCATCAACAGTGGCAGTAAATTACTTAAATTACTTTGTGTAATGTTTTGTAGTTTTTTGTTGAATGTTTAAAACTTGAAAGTAGCAGGAAAAAGTTCAAATGAGATAACAGTGCAATGAATATTTAAACCAGCGATATATTTGATTATGTAATTGAGAATTTGTGATTGATGTTATGATTTTGTTATTAGACTATATAATGTAGTAAATATTCTTGCCCGCGAAGATCAATAGCTGCAGCCTTGAAAATTATCATATTTTTATTGTCATATTTTTATTGACCTATTTACATAACAATAGTCAGTATTGTTATGTAGATTAATGTTGCTTTTAAAATGGTAACATTTTGGGACTGGTGGTCTTGAAAATCACCGGTTATGTCCACTCAATGGTTTCTGTTAAAAGTATATCATGAGCTATTTATTTTGGCTGTGTTGACTGGCTATGGAGAAATTACTTAGTAAATTAATATAACGTGCAGTACTTGGCAGCTAATATTTCTAGATATGTGATGTAAGATAGCAACAATGTAAATATCAGATGGTAGAAACAAGGTATCAGATGACATGGGCATCATATCAGATGGGAGAAATGTAATATCAGGTGGTAGAAACAAGATATCAGGTGTTAGAAGCAGGTTATCAGATGATATGGGCATCATATCAGATGGGAGAAATGTAATATCAGGTGGTAGAAACAAGATATCAGATGTTAGAAACATATCAGATGGTAGAGGCAGGATATCGGATGATATATGTATGATATCATATGGTATAAACATAATATCAGATGGTACACACATACAGATGGTGACAACATAATATCAAATGGTAGATGTAAGATATCAGAGATGGTAGATATAATGTCAGATGGTAGAGACACAATATCAAATGATATGGACATCATATCAGATGGGGGTTACATAATATCAGATGGTAGAGACATAATATCAAATGATATGGACATCATATCAGATAGAGACATGACACTACCTAGTCTAGACATGATGTTATCTATTAGGTAATTCATACATCTGTACCAATATTTACTCATTGTCCTGTCAACTACACATCTACAACACAGACTTACATACTGTATCTAACTAATATTTATCAACACCATCCAGAATAAAACATGATAATTGACTTGAAAAATGATTGTATAAATGAAGATGTTGATGATTATAGATACTTTTCAGATTGAGTACAATGAGTAATTAACCTTGAACATTGGAAATTATTATAACTTGAGAACTATTTTGTATAAATATGCTTTGTAAAACCAACCCACTGCAGTCTTTTCTAGAATCTGATGTAAATACAGAAAACTTGAACTATGATTTGTATATCTCTAAATTCACTTTGGAAATAAATCAAAATGTATAAAGTTTGCCATTACACACTTCAGTGTCTTTGTGTTATTTATCACATCATTAAAAGTGCTATAGTATGTAACTGAGATCCTATCTTCAACTGATGTAAGTGTGACAGTAAAATATAGTTAATACTTTGGAACAGTAAATGTATGAAGTTGAGGAAAGAAAACTGACACGGTAGTAGGAGTTAAACATAGCTAGCTCTCCTGAATTGAAGTCAGAGTGCTCTGACCAGCTGAGCCAGCATGTCAACAGGTAGATTCTGTACATTCGTCCTGCTGTGTGGCCATACCCTGGATGTGTACCTCACTGTATACATGGCTGGTTAGAAGCCAAATTATTCACAATTGTCATCACTTTCTCCAGCTATACAAAGCCTGCCAAGAATTCCAGTTCTTTGACAAAGAATTGATAAACTTAGACTCTGGCAAATCAATCACTCAATCCAAAGAATTGATAAATCATAACTTTATTGCATCATCAGGATCTTATCTAGCAATCATTACTTTTTTTATAGTTGTCAGTCACTAGTTGTCAATAATTACATTGGTAAGACATTGCACTAAAATGTGAAAATCATGATACAAGAACCAATATTCAAATGGGCATGACTACGTATGTACGTACGTACGTACGTACGTACCATACATACATACATACATACATACATACATACATACATACATACATACATACATACATACATACATACATACATACAGATACATCCTCACAAAATGCACTAGCAATCTCTTTCTCACACACACTGACACATACAAACACACACTCAAAAACAAACAGCAACAATCAGTGATCCACACATATTTTAAAAGCACCTTCCCACCCTTCACAATTGATTTGACAGCAGGCAAATTACTAGTAGATTCTGTTCCAACAACAGATAAAAGTTAACAAACCATTACAATATCCATTGTACAGTCCACTATCTCTCTTTTCAATAGTTACTCACAATCACTCTTTGTAGTGTATTTGGGTTTTATTTTATAGTAGTAATGTTACTGTTACAGTAGTCTGGTACATAATATAATGCTTTTGTGTTTTGTCTGTGACAGCTGCCATTATAAAATATCCTGAAGTGGATGAACAAAGTGATTCTGGTTCTGAATCTGATTCTGAAAAAAACCTATCAATGTCAATGTACCACAGATACAAACTCACTTATTCTCTGATTGAAATCATTTGTGGCCTTGCTAGAATGTAACAACAATCTCAATAACTGAGTACTATAATAGCAGTAAACGTCAAATGCAGTGGTTAAAACATGAAGCTTTTTTCTAAAGGTTTACTGTGATTGCAATAAAACTATAGTGGACTATAGTGAGAAATGAAAAAAAAAAATGACTGTGATTGGTTAGAAAGCAGTAGAAAAGATTGACATCTAATGATCTTTGCATATATTAGTGTATATGCTTTCCAATCAGTGAGAACCTTGCAAATACTTCATGTCAACCCACATGGTGTATATATGGTAATTTCATGTCAGCCGCCCTGGTGTAGACTATTACAAATGTAAAGAACTCCTGATGCATGGACACCAGTGTGGTATACTCTAGGTATTTGTGCATGTCCTTGCAGTGTTCTCTGCAACAGCAATTTGACGAGTGAAGTGTATCAGAACACACAGCAAATGCCCCAAGTACACCACACTGGCACTCACATGTTATGGAATTTTGTTATCTTTATCTGAAAACTGCCAAATTTCATTAAAATATAACTCTGTGTTCAGACGATTTCATGTCCATCATCATGGAATACTTGCACACTTATTTCCATACAGGTACGTATCAATGTTTTTGATTTTATGCTGCAGAGCAAATTCAATAGTATAGGTACACACTAATGCAAATAATCACTGGCATACATCTTCCAACTATTGTCATTATTATTATAATCAGTTCTCTTCATTCTGTTCTTCATCTTGTTCATTTTCATTCTGTTGTTGTGGGTTTAACGTTGACAGTAAGTTTCTCATTGCATCCATCAATGTTTCAATACTACGCCCTAAATCAGGTGTTGCTGCTAGTCCTGCAGGGCCACCTACTGCACCTTCTTGTTCATCGTTGTTTACAGCTACGACAGCACGATCACCTTCTCCTGCACCCTGGGATGGGATAACAGGTAAAATATACATTTAATACGTATTTAGTTAGATTGAAGAATTTGATTGGTAGTTAGACTGATAAATTTGATTGGTAGTTAGACTGATAAATTTGATTGGTAGTTAGACTGATAAATTTGATTGGTAGTTAGATTGAGAACTTGGATTGGTTGTTTAATAGATTGAGAAATTTCAGAAATAATTAACGCATGATTATCCTGTTTTATAGTCCATTTTCCCATTTAAATATACACCTGGTTATCCTGTTTTATAGTTCATTTCCCCACTTAAATATACACCTGATTATCCATGTTCACATTATGCATTCCCTCTTAGTCTTAGATTCACATTCATATTCTAATTCATATTAGTAATCACTACTACATATTCACATACTAATTCTCCTAATTAAATAGTTGGATTTGAATACTTACCCTTAAATTATATGTTGGCAATAAAGACCTAAAGAATGCAGCAAGAGGACCATTATCAGGATGAGTTGCTAACCTTGACCTTGAAAACAAAAGATGAAACGTTTGAAATTGAATAAATGGGCTAGGACAGTCATTATTCAAAATAAGGTTTTGAGAGTAAAGCCTCACCCAAGAGGCAAAGTATTTGAAGTAAACTCACAAGGAGGCCTCATATATGAAGTTACACACTTACCTAGGTGGCCTAGTTTTTGAAAGTAACAACTCACCTAGGTCTAGTATTTGGAAGTAATGACTCACCTAGGAGGTCTAGTATTTGGAAGTAATGACTCACCAAGGCCTAGTATTTGGTAGTAATGACTCACCTAGGAGGTCTAGTATTTGGAAGTAATGACTCACCTAGGTGGTCTAGTATTTGGAAGTAATGACTCAGCTAGGAGGTCAAGTATTTGGAAGTAATGACTCACCTAGAAGGTCTAGTATTTTGAAGTAATGACTCACCTAGGAGGTCTAGTATAAGATACAATGTTATCGTCAGGTGGCAATGGATCATATGACATCATAGGTGATTGTGCTAACTCAGCTGGTAGTGTAACATTGGCATCTTGTATTTCTGATAACATAATATGACGCAGTATATTGGTAGGTGTTCCTTGGTATCTTAAATGTCTCCTAGAAAACATACAAAAAAACACATCTTGAGATACTTGCTAATTGGAAAATGTTCCACTGATTTACTGAAGTAGAATATAGGTAGATCACAGTAAACGAACTGTCTCCATCTTATCCCTACTGTCAATGGTGGGGAGAAACCCAACCTAAACACAGAAATCATTCTGAGCATCATTTTCCTGCAGCAGGAGAACTACATGGTACCATTGTCACAGCAAGGAAGATGGTTTTATGATGATGCCTAGAAATGAAAACTATGAAAGTAACCCAACCCAACTCAGCATAGTTAGTTATGGGGAGAAATCCCTAGTCTTTTCCAGTGCCGTCAATTATGTGCAGAAACCCCAAAACTTCACCAAAGTTGTCCATTTTAGGGGCACCCTCATCACCACCCACCAAACTCCAAACCCCAAATCCCCATCCATATCATTTCACTCAACCTAGATTACAATGTATATTGGTTTCAAATTTGACTACCACTGGGTTAGCCCCCCCCCCCCCTCCTTCCCATCCTACCCCTCCAACCTCACATACATACACACACCTAGGCATCTGACTGTACAACTGATATCTCAAAATCTACTTACTTTTTAGCATATTGTTCCACCAATGGATCCTTATCGTCAACTCTTTGTAGGACTTTCAGGACATTAGATTCCAACCATGTCACTACCTCTGGTTCCTTCCACACAGAGAATGATCTGCCTATGTACAGAGACACTAAATGCTGCAAACCAGCTGGTTGACTACGGTACAAAACAGAAATAAATTTCAAGTTTACAGTTCATAGACGAGTTTGTACTTTGCTGTTGTTTGTGGTTCTTTATATGGATAATCATTTAATATGGACACCAAATTTTGCCATGTTTCAAATTTGATGAGTCTCATTACATCCACACATGATAAAATCTGTGGCTAATTTTCACTAATACCATTTGGTAATGAAAGTGGAATTTCACAACAGCAACATCGGTAGATTGATCATTCACATGTCCAATGTTAGTACATCAAAATTCATGTCAAACTTAGCCACTGCAATTACAGCTAGATATACCATGTCTCACATTGTTGTGTGAAAATGAAATGAAGCTAATCTAAACTGTCGCTATATTAAACATATACGTTCTTTCAAAATTAAATTTGAATGACAAATTGGCAGACTTGATGATGCCGTGTTTAACAGGGTGAAATATAGTCACAATTTCTGGAAACCTTTCGAGTTGGAGTTTGTCACACTGTCTCATTTTCAATTGTGTTTTTGAATGTCAATGTTTTGAATGTATGAACGGAGTTAATTTTGAAAGAAATAAAAAATAATTTATAACCTACCTCAATGGTGCACTGGTGTAAAATGAATGTTTACTGACTGTCTGATCAGGCTGTATACTACACTTATCCAGCAATGGTTGTAATATCTGTAAAGAGGATAAAAATAATCACAATATCACCAAGAAAATTTGTGTTTTGTAAATGAAATCGTAAACACAGATTACTCCTTTTCCTCAAGTTTGGGTATCATTAGTCTACCTACTACCCCCGGGCTCCTCGGGCTATTCTGCTTAAGGTTGCCACAGAGGGCGCTGCACCTAGACAGAGGTACACATCACTTTTCAGCGTATTCAGTTTTATTTGGCAAATCCTCAAAGCTGCAGATTCAAGATCTCATTTCAAGACTAGGGCATTATTTGAAGTATGTCCAAATTCACAATAATTTTTCTCTTTTCCGGTCATGTTTAATTACTTGTAAGGAAGAGTTGTGCTGTATTTCTATCACTAACTTATTCAACCTTTGATTTCAAAAACATTGTATACTTGGACATTTTCATGTCAATACTTACTGAGGGAAACTTCAGCAAAGCATCTTGAAGCATTGCATCTGCATTTTCTTGACCGAGATGAAATTTAGCCAATGCCACAGAGAAGGCAAAGTTAGGCAACTGTGATAAATTCCTCTGACTCTGAAACATTGAGATAAATTATTGAAGGTTAATAAATGGAACGAGTAGAAAATTGATTTATGCTCCCTTGACTTATTTGACTTGTGACTAGAAATGTTCATTTACAAATATGAGTCTATGAATTCTACATTTGTATATTGTTCATGAATATTCATTAATTTACATGAACCAATGAATTTTGTCATTCAGCATTTGCATATTGTTCATGAATATTCATTAATTTAAATGAACCAATGAATTTTGTCATTCAGTATTTGCATATTGTTCATGAATATTCATTAATGTAAATGAACCAATGAATTTAGTCAATCAACATTCACAGAAACTAGTTCATGAATATTAATGAAGTGGGCAATATCAGTAAAACAAACGTAGGCTATATGTTTTAGTAATGATAAATCCCAATAAGTGGTATACATCTGTTTCAAACACAGTTTCTTCGATAATTCTATAAAAGAGTGACAAATGAACTCACCTCCCATTCATTATAAAGTCTAATTAAAAACTCATACTGTTTAGATCTGATGGCGTAGAAGTCTATCATTAATAAAACACACAGAGGATCATGGTCTGCATCCAAACTGTAACAACAACAACAACAACAACAGTTTGTCACAAATTTATAAAATGTCCTTTATTGCCACCCATTGCAAAAGAAAGTATGTCACAAAGTATTGTAAATCAGGCCATCACTTGGAGATCAACATGTCTTGGTCAATGCTAACTTTCATCCCTGAGGATTTTCTGAGACCGACTTATACCCTGGGTGTGTGTTCTACAGACTTGATGGGTAGGCTGTATGCGGTTCCCATGTCTAAATCTCTACCTGTGTAAATTCATAGAATGACCAGATAACTGGTCTATGATCAATTGAGATTTGATATGTGTGCATTTGGAGATACTCCTGGAGTAATGACTTGGACAGTTGTAGACAATTACTCACACGGAGCCCTCGAGTGCTATACCTTGTCTGGATGACACTGGGATAGAGTATGGACTGACAGGCAAAGCCTTGACAGTTCCACAGTGACATGATAGTGAGCATGCAATAATTATAGCCCTGTCATGTAGTCCCAAACCTGAATGGAAATCTGTAGCACTGCATTGGTGTGTCTGTGCGTGTATATATTTAAATAAAAAAGTGGGAACACATTTTCTTTTTTTATCTTTTCATCTGAAACCAAGGTAATATAAAACAGTAACTACTTACCTTAGTAATAATTTACAGTACTCTAAGGATGTACGATAACATCCTCTCTGACCAACAAACATCAAATGTTTAAATAATGCTAAAAAGAATGCTCTATTCTCTTGTCGTCTGTAGTCCAGTCTACAACTAGATTGTGTCAGGTTGAACAACACATGAAAATTACACTCAAAACAAAACAGCGCCCTCTCTGAAAGACAATAGAAAGTCAATAATAGAAATTTAACAAGTCTTCTTTGATGATAGTGACCCCTAACTAGATGCATCACTTTTCAAGTTTTCTGTGATTACGTGCTACGATATCTACCAGACTAAGCTCAAAGCAAAAAACAGTGCCTATTCTAAAAAACAATGGAAGGAATATAATAGAAATTTGACAAGTCTTCTTTGAAGAGTCCCCCCCCCCCCCCCGACTACTATCATCACTAGATATCTGAAGTGATCACTTTCAAAGTTTTCACAATTATATGCCAAGCTATCTGTGAAATTGACACTCAAAGCAAACCAGGGTCCATTCTCATGAAAGATAATGTAAAGACAATTCTAGAAATGAACAAGTTTTCTTGAACACACACACTCCTCCCCATATCACTTTTTCTAAACCACACTACAAAATTACACTCAAAACAAAACAGCGCCCATTCTGAAAAACAGAAAATAGACAAATTTAACAATTCTGTCCTTAAACTCATGCAGTCACACAAGGGATTTCAATTTTATTCAAAGACCTTAATTCATAATAATAGTAAGCAAAACTATTTTTTTTTAAAACTTAATTTGCCACTCTGTTTCTCATTTATCTACCAAGTATATATACTAACCTATGAGTTCGGTAGCCATCTGTATATCTTCACTCATTTTACAAACTTCACTTAGTTGTATTAAACTATCAATATGATAGGGATGCATATTCAATATTTCCTACAAAGAAAAAGAAAACATAGTTTTGAATTAGTCAACTTTAGATTAAGCCAACTACGGTTCAAAATATAAATACTATACTGTGTCACCTGTATACAAAGATTGCTAGTACACATACCATTCTGTGTGTTTATTGACACATCAACAAAAATGTGTATTTCTGTTGACTTTGTCCATTCATATAGTCATCAAGGAAACTATGTCAAACATATTTGATTATCTGTGTTCATTGTGTTTATGAAAAAAATCATCAAAAAATATGTTGTTTTGTTATCGTTAAAGTTCATTGTTAAATCTAAAACATGAATTGTCATCGGTTGTTCATTTATGAACAAATACTAGAAGTTTGTGACAGTTGGAGGCTAGATTGGGAAATGTTATATGGATTTCAAGACGTGCAGAGATACTTGTACAAAGTACTTACAACTATGTTATTTGGATTAAGAGACTCGACAGCATCAAGAAATTTAAACTGTACTTGTTGGTAGTCCTTGGAGTGTTCAAATGTAAAACATTCACAGCTGTACCAAATAGAAATAATAGTTATATTACTTACACCAACTCAAGGACAAATCAGCTAGTAGTTGTAAAATATGATTGTAACAATGGATGCACTGAGGGAAACTTAATAATAAATATTTTGTAATAATATATAAATGTAATAATATACATACATTTGGATACAGTGCAAAATAATCCTATGCATAATACAGGGCTTTTACTATAGTAGCAATGTTTGTATGTCATAACATTACTAGATTTGCAACAATGTTGAGAAATTACCTAATATGGCATGTACTGCAGTTGTGAAGAGCACTACATAATCGACATAAGCAGATAACGATATTCCTAGGCTGACAAACAGTGAACAGAATAAACATCATCACAATGGTGATTTACTATCAGTAATTTATCTATCTCAGGATGGCACTGGCAAAGCAAGCTAGTCTAGAACATTCCAACCAATAACAATTAACATGAGGCACAGGTTTGTTTTACATGATAGATGTTAGCACTAAGTTACTGTACATCAGGCATAGGCCTTACCAATACTGTCCCTTTTTTGAGTGTGTATGTGTTTTAATTGTTTTTCTGAATAAAATTATTAATGTACTCACCCTTTGACTTTGGAGATGTACTTCATTGAAAGACCTTTAAAATGAAAACAGATGAAGGAAAATATGTTTTATGTATTAAATGCAGTAAGTTGTGTATCATCATAAACAAATTTAATGTTAATATGTAACACAGAGGTCCAGGTGGTGGCCATGCTGATTTCAGAGAGGTAAAAAAACGTTATTTAAGAAAGATTGAAAGAGTGTAATACCTGACTTTGCCAGTGGTGGCCATGTTGATTTTGGAGTAACTAGCCATGTCGTTCTGTGATGTCTACTGCCTTGCCCTCGACGTCTGTAATCAAACAAAACCAACATACTAAATTGAAAACAACATCTCAATGTAAAATTATTTTAAAATGAGTGACATTCTTTACTAATACAGTATACTATATATATATATCATAGACATGAAAAAAAGCTTACATAATTTTCTTAATTGGTAGTACAGAAGATTGTAAGTTAAACATTAAACTGACCAAAACTTTACAACCCATAACACCAAAGTAAAGCATTTTCTGTATGTACCACAATCATTTATAGCATCCATATCAAGTGTACAAGTATGCTGTTTCATTTATTAATTGACCACATTACAAAGGGCACATGCTAGGCTTGCAAATAAACCAATTGAAACAGTATACTTTTACACTTGATACGAATGCTATAAATGAGTGTAGCACATAGAGAAAGTGCTGTTAGGTGGATAAGCATGAAGATTGTTCACTTTGGGGTAGAAGTTACCCATTGCAACTGTTGGTACGGAAGACAGTAAGTTAAATATTAAACTGACCAAATACTAAGATAAGTGGTCTTCTAAGGTGTGTACGTAACTAATATGGTCATACAAGTAATTTGACAGCACTCCATGATTCATGGATACCATTGTGGTGTACTCTGGGTATTTATATGATTGTTTGAAGTGGACTTCATGAGCGAAGTGAGTGAATGCCCAGTAGAAAAACAGCACCACCACCACACTCTGAGAACCAAACACTATGTCTCTTACCTCCCTTCTGTGCGTACAATCTGAGATCCAAATATTCGTCTCATTTCATTATCTGGATTCAAGTGTTTGTGTTCAACCCAAAGTACTGCTTTGGTATCCATAGCAACTGGATAGTTACTAAGTTCACTGTCATCATTCCTTGGGATTTCTCCGAGTAAAACGTTGACTTCTCTAATACTGGCATCAATCTCATCCTCATCATGGACCTGTATTGTATAATGTATATGGTTCGAAAATAATCACCAACAGACATTGGTATGTACCCTGTTCTACTTGATTTGTACATCCTTTCATTCTCGCTTACTTTCTATTTGTGTATCTAGCATACTCATCAATATCCAGTCTATCAGTCTGACACACAAACACATCGTGTATCACAATGAGTTATTCTTTGCAGCCACAAGCTTGATCAGTTCTGAAGAATTACTTTTGGTGGCCCTGGTCAGAAATCTGATTTGTAATTGTTTATTATACTACCATCAATAATTGACTCACACTTGATTTGTAAATTTTGATACTTTTGTACAATTGTAAATAATTTTATAATATTTTATATGTTTATAATTTCTTGCAATAAATTATTATCATTACTATAAATATAATAACTTTAACATCACTAGTTGCATCCATATTCTTTCACTCTCTGCATTTCACAGCAAGTTGAGAGAGTGAGAATTTAGAAGGTACAGGTGCAGGATAGATGTGTCCCTAACTCTTAAAATGAATAATATTTCAATAGGGAACTTGCAATCCAGACTGAGCATGCTCAGACGCAAAGGACTATGGGATTATCTGTGGTTATCGTAATACCTAATCTGGAGCTACCGATAAAATAAACCTTCCACAATGGTCAGGGTGACTGTGAATTGATTATTTACAGTTAAAAACAATGTAACATTATTGTTTACAATGCTATTTGATTATTATTATCACATTTCCCATGATGCAACATTCAACATGGCAGGTTTGCAAGTTCCCTATTGCATTCCCCCATTCATATGAATCAATAAATATTGACCAACAGCATAACATCTCATTTACAACCAAAACTGCATCAAACAGACAATCGCAAAATTATGCTTTAGTTTAGCGTTGGTTCAACACACAGACTTGTCAACCAGACAAAAATCTGTTCAATGTGCAAGAGACATTACATACATGTCGGTTCTCACAACTCAGGTACATTATGAAAATACTGTTGACAATTTCTTGATCAGTTATGTACTTACTGGAGTCTTATTCATTTCTTTTTGTTCCTTTTTCTTTTTCTTTTTCTTCTTTTTCTTCCTTGCACCAGTGTGTTCATTTTTTATTGGTTTGACTTCGTCACTTTGTTGTACTTCAACTTCTTCTTTGTCCATTTCATCTTGATGAGTTGATTCTTCATTGTCTTCAGTTAGCTGAACAGATAGATTATGATAATTTAGTTTAGTGTTTCTCATGTACCACAGGGACATGTAACCTGGCTAGATTTAGTTTAGTGTTTCTCATGTACCACTGGGACATGTAACCTTGCTTGCCTGTATGCTCATATGTAATATTACATTACAAATACACATGTTGCAGATGATGATGATGATGATTTAGCATTTCTCCTGGACTATTTATTCTTGATTTTAGTACAATATGAGGTGGCATAGAATGTTGGGGGGGGGGGGGGAGTTCCAAAAGTGGTTGGCAATATCGACATTGATCGGTTGGCTCCAGCATGGAAGTCTGTAATACTTCCATGGCTCAAGGCTTTATTCATTAATCCATAATTGGATTCATATAATTCTGGGCAAGAGAGTACATCATAGGTGATAAGGGTCATAGCTGGCAGTGAGTATATATTTTGATATAATTAAAAAAGTAAGAACTAAGTAGCATATTTAAAATCGATAGTACATGCTAGATTTTGGTTAAATTACTTTAATATAGATTACTTCCATCCTATCCCATCATCGAATCTTTACAAGCGACCACGTTGGCATCCAGACAATTACAATCACAGCCAACAAGCAATAGTGATATCATTTGACATAGTTCCTGGTTAAGAAGATTACAAGTTCAGACCACTGTTTATCAGAGTTTGAAGCACCACTGATCTCTTACAGAACGTTAAGATGTATTTTTTTACTTGTTTACAAACTTTTAGCCAAACAATAAAAGACATTATTCTTACTGCAAGGAAAGGATTCGCAAATGGAGTTTTGGATGGTCGATCCACTAACTCTGGTTCTTCGTCTGAACTACTCTCTCTTTCTAAGTCTACGGTTGGTAAACTATCCTGGATTCCATGCAGCTTTCGCAAAGCCCTTGACGACATCTTGGGAGTCTACTAACGTATAATCACGCGAAAAACTTTTAGAAGGTATCCATCTGGTTGCAGATGGAAAGAAGTTTCTCCGTTCAGTGCAATCCCTTTTTTGATAGCGCCCTCTACCATGACTTGCCACTTCCGGGTTCTTGAAAGTCAACGGGGTCAACGGAGGTCACAAAACACAGCCATCACAACACGCACGCTGATCGATCCAAATGACAACTTTCCATCTCGCTAGACTTTAGAAATGACGTCGATCATAAGATGTATGTGCTTGCGGCACTTAAGCCTACTTAGAATCAACGTGCCCACACGTTTACATGTATTATCTTTGGCAGAAAAACATGCAATTCGGAATTTCAGCAACAGCTCACCGGTGTGCATGAAGAGAAAGACGCTGCAGAAACTCTTCAAAAAGACGAAGTAGGTTTGATTATGAAGTATTGTCTCACTGTAATCGTGAAGTTGTTTTGGATGGGACACACTTTAAGGATACTGATTCGGCCTCACAATTATGTACCTCAGTCGTAAAGCATGAAACAACCAATTTTATCAACCAGACATAAACTAACAGTTTCACCAAAACAGTTCATGTGCAAGTCTTTGGATGAACTGCATATCATATTTACAGTGTTCTACAGTCTTGTTGTTCTTTAGTTTTTATAGCAAATTATATTGTTAGTTACAATACATAAATCGTGGACGTATTAGTGTCACTGTAACAGTGCGGCACATCCATGCAGAAATTGTGGATGTCATGACAAAAACCATGAGGACAATGTGTTTTCCTTTCAAAACCTACTATAGCACTAGTTAGTAGTGAACAGTTATTGTAAAAGTACAGTTTAGCCATTGGTAGAATTTTGAGAAAATGGTCTTTTATGCTATGCGTTTCTGTGTAGTAATATAGCCTTAATTTTTTTTCACAGGAGGAAATTTTATTTACCTGGATCAACAGCACCACAGCTAGGCTTAGTAAGTACCAGGAGTATGGAAACAATTATGTGTGTCTGTGTGTGTGTGTCTGTGTCTGTCTGTCTGTCTGTCTGTCTGTGTGTCTGTCTGTGTGTGTGTGTCTGTGTCTTAGTCTGTATTCAGATGCAGATTATATTTTGTTGTATTTCTAAAAAAAAACTTCTGAAATATGTTTTATTTAAATATTAATTGTATGCAAATACATAACCTATAATAGTCAGCATGTACAATGCACGTACAGAACACATGCTACTCTGATCACTGAGGATTTGAACACATAAAATATAATCTAGCGTTGTCTTGACTTCATGGAACGTCCAACGCACACCATACATGTTATGTTTAATTCTATTAATTTCAGTAACAATAGTATTAAAGCTAAATTACAAAAAAGTCAAGATGACTGTTGACAGTCTATCTGTGTCTGTGTCTACATGTTTGTGCATGTGTGTGTATGCATACATGCATGTGTGCATCGTGCATGTGCGTCATGTTATTTGCCAAATACCATTCCATGTCTTAAAGGTACTTTTTTTTCAGTAGTAACACAAGCCTTCAGCACAGACACAATTGTAAGAAAAAATTGGGAGAAATAATGGTACTTCTGAATACTTTTAGTGTTACTAGTTTGAGCACCTCAGAATCAATGACTAGACTCTTGTTGTAGTGATGTAGAACAACTAGGGCATGAATCCCATACTTTCTGTCCAAACAGGCAGAACTTGGCTTGCAGATGGTATAATTTACATACTCAAATCAAACGTGGGTAACATCATTTAAAGTTGATCTTTTCCTCTATAACAATTGATTTACTGATAATTGTTATTTATATTCACAGAACTTGGATCAAGGTCCCAGAGTAAGAACAAAGCCAGGTCACACTTCCAGATTGCATGTTATCAACACAGTGCTTTATAAGAACATTGTAGATTTGGTAC
Source organism: Glandiceps talaboti (assembly GCF_964340395.1). Classification (NCBI taxonomy): domain Eukaryota; kingdom Metazoa; phylum Hemichordata; class Enteropneusta; family Spengelidae; genus Glandiceps; species Glandiceps talaboti. The sequence goes on along the minus strand of NC_135564.1, from coordinate 13,275,949 downwards.
AGTCCAGTGTTGTCAGCAGTGAATTAGGTGAACTCAATGTAGAAGTGTTGAGTGTAAGTTATTGCATTCGATCTATTCTACCATAAGCAGTAGAGAGAAATTTTCTCCACTGACGCTATCAAGGTACTATTATCCTTTCAAGTTCAACTCTTTATCTTCCTTCTCTTAGGTGATGTCAAACAACACATTGAATGTTTTGAGCAGCTGTTCAAATGTTCTGTTGTACTAGGTCAATTCAATTCATTTATTCAAAATGACAATGTAACTTTTTTACATAGTAGTACTGTACTTTCCCCCAAATGTGCTCACAACTACCGATATTACCCCAAGTATGGAACTATATAGTGACATAATGGCTCTTCTTACTTCCTTAATTCTCTGGGGACTTGGGAGTATACGATCCATCTCAGCCTCTGTAAGTGCATAGTAGGATAAAATCCTACACATAGCAACCTCTATCCTACCAGGTACCCATTCGTATGGCTGGGTTGAATCATTTAAACCAATAACTTGGAGATTTCAAGCCATGTCATGAGTCAGTTTTATGCAGTGTTTTTTTTTGCTAATAAGCTGCTAAGGGTTTTGGAACCCTGGTAGTAGAGGGATGAAATACAGTAAAACTTGCATAGACTGAGAATGTTGAACCATAATAGGGGGAACTCAGGTGAAGGGAAATCAGGTAGAATGTACCAACTAATTGCCCTTAGCAAAAACACTGGTTATGTATCAACATTATTGTTATTTTTCATACAGGTAAAAATGGCAAATGATTTCAGTGTATGTCTGGTATTTTGGCAAGCTACTGGTACGTTAGCTGAAGATGACAACATACAACAAATACTGGATAAACATGCTGGATCTGTGAGGTATGTCGTACTGACGAAAGTGGCACAAGCCATGTTTGTAAGCTTATTTGTTCTCAGAAAAGACAGACCAACTAAAAACCCAATTAAACCCTGTATAATGTTACTTTTGATGCATATCTTCAATGTTATAAAAATAATTTTCTGGTCTTGTTAGTACAAATACTGTTGATGACATAATGTTATTGTTATGTTGAAGTATACTTCAGTAAGTAATACTAGTATACTACAAGTACCTTTTAATATGCAGTAATTTCTTTTAAAACCCACCCACCCCATCCCCCGATGTGTGTATGTATAAACAAAATTTTCCAATATGTGCTAAGCTAAAACCATTGACATGGGAAATCTATGCTGACATTTATAAACATATGTTTTAAACTACCTGAAATATGTTGTTTGGCATTCGGTATAAATCATTCTTTGATCTTGTTTACAAACTAAGATATGCTGATGTAGCTCCAAAAAGCCTAAGTAAGGGTTATTGTAGTATTGGATTGAATTGATAATCAGATATTTGGATGTGGTTCAAGTGTCTACCACCAAAAAGCCTAAGTAAGGGTTATTGTGGTATTAGATTGAATTGATAATCAGATATTCGGATGTGGTTCAAGTGTCTACCACCAAAAAGCCTAAGTAAGGGTTATTGTAGTATTAGATCGAATTGTTAATAAGATTTTTGGATGTGGTTCAAGTGTCTACCACCAAAAAGCCTCAGTAAGGGTTATTGTAGTATTGGCTTGAATTGATAATCAGATTTTTGAATGTGGTTCAAGTGTCTACCACCAACTTTTTGTTGTATTTTTTGTTTGTAACCAAAACTTGTTCTTCCAATTTCTTTTTTTGCAGGCATTACCTGACTCAGTTACGACTGGTTGGTTTCCTTCCCAAACTGTCTTTTGTGAAAGACAAAGGAGCCGCTAATCTGGCAGAAGTTGAAAGACTGTTATCTGATGTTCAGTTATCAAATACTGAAGAGGACGCTATTGATGAATACATTGATTTAAAGGAATCATCCAGCCATACAGATTATGATTTATTTAGCCTCAATCACTCAGAACTCCACAAACAGATCAATAAATTTAAAAAGAATAAAAAAGACATTTCATTACAGTCAGCAGAAAGGAAAAACTATGAAGAGTTTAAGATTAAAAAATTCAACAAAAGAAAATCCAGTGCAGGTGTAGAGTATGAATCAAATTGGGATGATGAATCTGATGCCGATGATACACAGTATGAAGATGAAACAAGTCAATATGAAGAGGTGTAAAATATGATGAAGCTGTCATAATTAATAAATAGTCAATTTATCATGATATCAAAAGCTGTGTGTGTCTGTGCGTGTGTGTCTGTGTGCAACGTTTTTCTTATGTATGGTAGATTTTTCAGTTCCAAGATCAGTACATGAGACAACATCACTTATATAGAAAGTCAACATCCAAATCTGTAAAGACGAAAAAAAAAAGAATACATTATATATATTCCAGTTTATTGAAAAGATAAAAGATTGCATAGTTTTAGCTATATGGGAGTTTATGTGTATGTGTGTGTATATATATATATGTCTGTGTGTGTGTGTGTGTGGGGGGGGGGGGGGTTATGATTAAACATATGGTCAGTTTAAGCATTGACCAATATACTTCAGTACCGGTGCACATTTTCAGAAAATACCCTCAATAATAGTAATACATACAATGACATTTCATTCTTGATTAATTCAAACATGCTTGTACTTTTTACCTTCAGTATGGGAAGGTGTTTTAGTGATGTCTCTGTCTGTCTGTCTTTCTGTCTGTGCCATTGTTTTCTCAAAAACGACTGACTCAATTCTAAGGAAGTTTAGTGCACATAGATTTTAGGGTGATGGCTAGAAGTGATTAAGTTTTGGTAAAAATCCTATGAATATTAATAATTCATTTGCATAAATAACGATTTTCGGTAATTGGGCCATATCTTAACAATGCATGCTTTAAATTCCATGTCTGTTTATAAATTCATTGATGTTAACAGACCGTGTGTGTTCTATAAAGCTTGTTGATGTAGTCTTTAATCCTAATGAGTAATTTACATAATTCATGAGTTTCAGTAATTAGGCTATATTTTAAGAATACAAACTTAAAATTCCATATTATTTGGTACATATATCAACCATAACAAAGCACACAAGTCCATAAACGTTTGCAGATATAGCTTTTAGTTTTAATGAGTCATTAACATACTTCATGATTTTCAATAATTAGGCTAAATCTTAACTCTTTAAACTCCATACAATTTGGTACAAAAGTATTACCTTCTGGGGTTGTTTAGTATAACTTTTCAGTGTCTAAAGTTCTGTAGTAACTGTTGTAGGTGGATCAGTAGAACTTAAACGATTCTCCACTCTAACCATCTTTCCGGGTACCAGGATCTACGAGCTTGTCTAAGTTAGGAATTAGCCACACAGGTATCGTCACATACACGTATGCTCTTACACTCAGACAGAGAGAGACACCGCACACCAACAGTTGCGTTGTAATCAAAATCTTAGAGTAAACTTTATTTCTCCATGTCCCTCACATATAAGTTCTAGTTGTCACCTTGAAATTGTGGTGATGTCATTATTGTAAATATAGTCTGGTATAAATAAATTATTTTTCACCTAGATTTATTGTTCTAGAAGACAGACTGAACTTTACGCCAGAATATTTAAGATTGAGATTTAAGATCATGCCATTAAGTAAATTGTTCACGTGTAAGACAAGTGTTGATCACGCATTGGAAAAATATGTATTAATTTGAATTCGATAATCAACAAGTTATCTTGTTTACAAGTACTAATCTATGTTGTTTAACCAAAACACTTGACATTTGTTAGCTACTAGAGATAAATGTAATTAGTACAGGATTAGTAGATAAATCAACATATTATTAGATCACGCTGTTGTTAGCTCCTGTTGTGAGTAAGTAGTATTTTAATATTGACACATGACATTTCTGGATCGTAGCATGCAGTACATACAATTCGGGGGGGGGGGGGGGCTACTCTCCTTGTTTGAGTATACATATATGTGCCGCCCTTCGGGGTGCGTTTTCTAGCTCTTTGGTCTAAAATATGGGTCTGGCTTTTTTCGAACTGAAGAGTCTAAAATGGGGTCCACTTTGCATTTTTTTTAAATTTTGCTTGGTCTAAAATGTGGTCCATTGTCCTTTACCAAATCATAACTGCCATTCATTGTCCCCAAGTGTTGCCTCCTAAGGAAAATGTATTTAGGTCTAAACTTTCATCTTTTTTTTCAAAAATGTAATAGTCTAAATTGTGGTATTCATTTTTGGTCAAAGTGTGTCTAAAATGGGGCCTGGGGTTTCCAGCACTGGCCACACACCCATACCAGAGCTGGCCACTCGTACCGCTATACATGATAACCCAGTACAAGATATGTGGAATGAATTCGAAAGGGAGACTTGAAGGAGAATATCCGGTGTTGTCACTGATCAGTCTATTGTATGTTAATTCGTCATGTACGTAGTCCGGAAGAGCAAAGAGTGAGGTCGATTTGATTTGACATGCTGCGCATCATCAAAAAACACATCGTATTGCTAAAAGCTTTTGATAGACCTTTTGATTTGTCCATAAACGACGCTTTTTCACTATTCTAGGAGTCGAATATTTAAACTTAGTGTACAGTACATCGGTAAGTACGTATACATTTATTACACTGATATTTCAGCGGTAAATTTATAATTCCAGATTAATGTTGACAATATGTTTTAAGTTTTGTTAACGTTTGTCGTAAAGTTATACTGTTTTCGCAACAGTAACTTCCAATGACACTTTAAGTTTGTTGATTTCATTACCAAACAATTTTTTCTCCCAAAAGCCTTACGCACCTTCTGACAGATTTAAAGTACCTGGGCAAATTTCTTTGCTCTGTGTGTGTTTACTTTGAACTGTTTTTCCCACCAAATGAATGTTTCGTAGTGTGTTTTTTTATATCGCGTGTAACATTATTGCAAAGTTTGAATTGACAGACGTTGTTATTTTAAAGAATTATGAAGCCTTAGTTGAAATTGGCAAACTTCCATAAGGCCAAATAAAAAAAAGTTGTTTGGTTCCGGTAACAAGATCCCACCTAGTTTTTCACTGTTGACCCTAAACTTTTTTGTACGAATTCGAGAGAAAAAAAATAAAATCACGAGAGTCGTGAAGTCTCGCAAGAAATAGTGGATGCGAAAACTGACATCAACTTAAAAAGACAATATAAAACTATTCTTCCAATCTGTAATGGCTGTACATCTGGTAGGAAGAAATAAACAACACAGAGACCATTTGGAAAACAATGGAAAACCTGAAGTAGACACTCACACATGAAGAAAATGTATGATAAAATAAAATAAAAATTCTGCCTACCTCACCTATTTTAAAATTCAATGTAATCGGAACCACACAATTTCTTGTTTACGCGTAAATGGATAGTATTTTGTAAACATGCGAAGTTCGTAAGTTTAATGACCATGACGACATATGAAGTAAAGTGTCGTACGCTAAGCCATCATAGAAGTGACGTTTCAGTAGTGCTATGACGTCACGCCAAACGATATGGAAAGTATATGATTTTGTATAGAACGATATGGGTTCTGTAAAGTAAAGTAAAGTAAGGCAAAGTACGATGTATTGTACCGTTAGCTATGACGTCATGCCAAACGATATGGAAAGTATATGGTGTTGTATAGAACGATATGGGTTCTGTAAAGTAAAGTAAGGCAAAGTACAATGCATTGTATCGTTATCTATGACGTCATACCAACCGACAACGACAGATGCCATTAGGTATGATGTCATGTCAAACGATATGGGAAGTGTGGTGTTGTGGATAACGATATGGGTACTGTAAAGTAAAGTAAACTATGATACTGTTACGATCCAGAAATGTCATATTTGGAATTTTGGCATATTTTACCTAAATTAACGTGAGATTCACCTTTGTACTACTTAGCACCTACTTACTCACAAACAGGAGCTAATAACAGCGTGATCTAATAATATGTTGACTAATCTACTAATCTTATAGTAATTGCATATATCTCTAGTAGCTAACAATTGTCAACATAGATTAGTACTTGTAAACAAGATAACTTGTTGATTATCGAGTTCCAATGCGTGATCAACACTTGTCTTACACGTGAACAATTTATATATGGCATGATCTTGAATCTCACCATGTCTTCTAGAACAATGAATCTGGGTGAAAGATCGTCTTTCATAAGACATTTATATTTAGAACAAATGACGCATTCAGCATTCCGGATTCCTATTCCGACTCCAGATTTTGATTACAACGCAACTGTTGTTGTGCGGTGTCTCTCTCAACCTGAGTGTAAGAGCGTACGTATATGTGACGATACCTGTGTAGCTAATTCCTAACTTTAATAGACAAGCTCGTAGATCCTGCATGGTACCCAAGATAGACAGTTAGAGTGTAGAATGGTGTACGTTCTGCCGATCTACCCACAACTACCATACTTAGACACTGAAATGTTATACTAAGCAATAACAATAACGTAACAATACCGTTAGCTCTTAACTATGGCGTCATAGGATCGGGTGCCATTAACTTTGACGTCATGGCTAACGATATGGAAAGTATATATTAGTATGGATATTACGATATGGGTTCTGTAAATTAAAGTATAACAGATCAGTAATGTATGGCTTAGCTATGACGTCATGGCTAACGATATGGAAAGTATATATTAATATGGATATTACGAAATGGGTTCTGTGAATTAAAGTATAAAAGATCAGTAATGTATGGCTTACCTATGACGTCATGTCTAACGATATGGAAAGTAAGGTGTTGTTAGTTATGACGTCATTGCTAACGATATGGAAAATAATGAGTTGTTAGCTTTGACGTTACAGTGATATAATTGAACACAGCCTGAATAAAATACCTCGAACCACTGTCACCTACAATACAGTGAAGTGATAACTGATCTTTTGTTAATGTTCTTAATATCTTTTTGAATTCCACAATTTTATTCGTTTCATAGGTTCAAAAATGAAGCTTCTATTCCTCTGTCTTCTTGTTACCTTGGTTACCTTGGTATCAGGGCTTTCAATTACGACTTGACTTCCAAGCCAAAATTCATGGACATGCTCAGTCATGTACGTATGTATGTATGTATGTATGTATGTATGTATGTATGTATGTATGTATGCTAAAAAAAATAGCAAGTATCAATGTTTAATAATGGTCGGAATACATATTGTGGGCTAAGGTAGTATGTCGTAATTATTTTTTGAGCTGTGGCTGACATCATGGGAGATGAGTGTCGTCCTAATAATTTACTCAGTGAGAAAAAAATTATACTTAATATGACTATTGCGCATATCTTTTTAGTATGTTAATATATGTTGCTTCAATCATTTGACTGCAATTAACGAATATAGTTATTGCATCACAACATATTGGAAGTGGAGGCTTTATAATTTTGTAATTTTTATCAAATACCACTTTGTTAATAATTTGCCTATCAATTTTCGAGAAAAAAAACCCTCTCAGCAATCCGTGACATTAAGTGGCCAAGTGACAATCCAAATCGGTATATGTCACGGACTAGAAATGCCTTTCAACAACATGATATATCTTATTGATTTGTCATTATATAATCTGGGTCCATGACGTATTCAACATTAATAGTGGAATTCTTTGTAAAACAAGTTCCATATACGTGTAGTTTTGTGATTTTAATTCCCGGGGGAGCTAGTTATATGTAAACTTGACATATATTTTATTTCTTATCGGCTCTCTAAGGTCCCGGATGACAGCTTTGAAGAAGAGGAATTACTTCCTGAAGAAGACTATTCAAAGGGTAAGTAAGGGTTATACAGTGCATGATCCGAGGTCAATGAATACTCGAAATTACAAATTGGCATACAGTAACAATACTCATTAACATAATTCACCTATGTCCTCGGATTATGCACTAAAATTGTGCATTCTACGATCTTGCAAAGAGGTTGATAGTAAGTGTAATGTATGCCTGGATTCGACAAAATACGGACACTAAAAGCATGCAAACATTTAAAATGGTGCTTTTTATCTCACTATGAACCCAAATCAACATCACTGTCTGATGAAACAAGGAAGATTGAAACTCAAAACTGTTTGTTTGTGTTCACAGTGAGATAAAATGTAACATTTTATTTGTGTGTGTACTATCACTGTCTGTATTTTGTTTGTGTAATTTGCAGCAATAAGCGTGCAAGATGTTAAAAAAAGACCTTGTCACCTTATTGAAACTCTAAACTCTCTCTAGTTTGGTAGTACCAATGGATCCAAAGGGCTCTATTAATTCACATTACAATCCTATCTATCCATACTGTACAATATTGTGATTGTAATCTGTACTCTTTATGTTGATGAAGGTGCACCAACATCAAGTTTTCAATTAGCCAGTTACTATGGAAACCACATGGTGTTACAAATGGAACCATATCAATCAATAGTTTGGGGATATGGTGAAAAAGATGCTACTGTTGAAGCTGTGTTAAAGGAGAAAGTGTATTCCACTCAAACATATCAAGGTAAAATATTTTTTTTACTTTTGTCATCAATTCATATTGTTGGTAAATTATACTCTTATAAACTAGAATGCACTTTTATTGTCTCTTTGATACTACAAGCATAAATGATTATATATAAACACACACAGACACACACATAGACAGACACACACACACAGACACACAGACACACACAGACAGACAGACACACACAGACACACGCACACACACACACACACACACACACACACACACACACACACACACACACACACACACACACACACTTGGCATATCACATTAACTCTGCCACAGTAAGTGATTTGAGATTGTGTTAATGTACATAATTTTACACTATTGCAAGTGATGATTAACTGTACTATAGAAGATACAAAATACATTAAGATCTCCCCCCTCCCCAACATTATCTTATAAAGGCAGCTTATGTTAAGTTATACATAAAGGAGTGCAAACATTCTAAATTCAACATAAAAGAAGAAAACATAGTAACCGTAACCATGTCCATTGCAACAGGTTCTGTATAAAAAAAACACTTATACCCCTGATATTATGTAATGTGTTGACTTGTCAGGTACTAATGATACATGGATTTGGAGAATAAAATTTGATGCAATGCCACCCAGTGGACCATTTGATATACAATTCAAACACACCAGTGGCAACTCGAAGGAAGTCTTGGTTTTACAAGACATACTGTTTGGTGATGTCTGGGTATGCAGTGGTCAAAGTAATATGGAATTCACCGTCTTTCAGGTAGGTTAATTGTGTGTACGTTTTAATATGAATATGAAATATGAAAGTATTTTAATTTTGATAATACTTAGTGCCTACACCATTTAGAATAAGACATGTGGAAGAAGTGTATAGTCTTGTAGCAAGACCACACATGAACAAATTGCATTCAGTCATGTTTAAGTGAATCATTAACAGGAATGCCAACACTGACGAATATTTCAGTTTTGGTGAAGTTCATTACCAAATAACCTGAGAAATTATTTAACTACCCACTCTGTTTGACTTTATTGATTACTAGGCATTCAATGCAGAGGAAACTAAGGATGCCATTAATTATCCGGATATAAGATTATTTGCAGCTGATAGAGTAGAGACTGAGGGGGGACTATTTGATTTACAATCTGTGATGGAACCCTGGACAAGACCTTCAGCAAGTTAGTATCACCTCAAACTAATCAATAGTGGTCTGAGATATTGCTTAAAATCTATTACTTCATAAAATACCCACATTGGCAAATATGACACAACCTGGTTAGCATTTTTCAGGAGATTGTAAAGATAGGGAAAATGAGGGCTAAATATTTCAATGTACCAAATGCATGATACTGCAAGAAGCAATCAAGAAAAGGTGGTATCATACATGGACTGTGTGAGTTCCTAACATTTAAGCCATCAAAAACAGAAGCAGCCCAGGTATTACAATGAAAAAGAGAATGTTATCAAAATTTGCCATGAAATGTTGGGACAAGATGATTGTCCAGTATACTATACAAAGACTGTAAGATACATCATGTTGTACTGCCCTCACTGCCCGATATGTGATGGTGCCCCGTCATGGCATACCTTATATATGTTACAGACTAACTACACAAATGCAGTGGCCCACATTTCTGGCCCAAATCTGCTATAGAATATAGCACCTCAAGTGGTGAAGTAGACGATATTTTGTAATAACTGGAATATGATGTATTCATAACAAAATGCAGTTAAATGTAGCTGTGAACTGTTTTTTATTCTTTCAGAGGCAGTTGCCAGGGATAGTTTTATGCACTTCTCAGCTGTATGTTGGTTTTATGGACGCAATCTTTATAATCATTTCAAGTATCCAATCGGATTGATTGATACTACATGGGGAGGAACGCCCATTGAAGCTTGGTCTTCAGCTGATACACTTGTCAAATATAGTGTTCCACCTTATTCCAGGTATACAGATTACACTTTTTGTACATTAGGTAGCTATCAAAGATAGCTAAATTTCGATCTGTTGATATTTTGAGGGGATGTTGAAGGCCAAAATGATGGGTTTACAGGTAATTAATACAGTAGTCTAACAGAGCAATTGCAAAAGGTGATAAAATAAAGTATATGTTTTGTTTATGATTATGCATTTTTAAGCATCATTAAAATATCTAAATTTCAAATAATATTTAACAGAACTGAGGTAACAAAGACAGACTATGGAAAAGACAAGGAGAAAGTAGATGGTGCGGATGACCATATGGTTTTATCGAGTGCCATGATACATCCATTCTTGAATATGACAATTAAAGGAGCTATATGGTATCAGGGTAAGTTCCCTCAATTGTTGTAACACCCACACCCAAGGCCCCTGCAGCCGAACCTCCTGAAGTCACGATTGACGTGAGAATTGATATTAGGTATAGCAAGCTTGATTACATCATGATCAGTAGCATATTAAACTGACAGCCCAAGTTGGAATTGGACTATAATTTACGTGTAAAAAACAGTTGTCTGGCAGAGATCTAGAAAAAGTTGTTCCAGAAGAAAATAATGATCCTATGTAATCCTTATGGTTCCACTGATAAGATAACACTAATGCAAAAACCTGGGACTGAAACCTTGGCCTTTAAATTCAAATCTAGGATTAGGTGTCTGTATTTTGTCAGTGTCTGTATTTTGTTTGTGTAATTTGCAGCAATAAACGTGCAAGATGTAAAAAAAAAAAAACTTGTCACCTTATTGAAACGCTAAACTCTCTCTAGTTTGGTAGTACCAATGGATCCAAAGTGCTCTATTAATTCACATTACAGTCCTATCTATCCACACTGTACAGTATTGTGATTGTAATCTGTACTCTTTATGTTAATGAAGGTGCACCAACATCAAGTTTTCAATTAGCCAGTTACTATGGAAACCACATGGTGTTACAAATGGAACCATATCAATCAATAGTTTGGGGATATGGTGAAAAAGATGCTACCGTTGAAGCTGTGTTAAAGGAGAAAGTGTATTCCACTCAAACATATCAAGGTAAAACATTACTTTTACTTTTGTTATCAATTCATATTGTTGGTAAATTATACTCTTATAAACTAGAATGCACTTTTATTGTCTCTTTGATACTACAAGCATAAATGATTATATATAAACAGACACAGACACACACAGACACACACAAACACAGACAGAGAGACAGACAGACAGACAGACAAACAGACAGACAGATAGACATACAGACACAGACACACGCACACACACTGACACACACACACACACACACACTTGGCATATCACATTAACTCTGCCACAGTAAGTGATGTGAGATTGTGTTAATGTACATAATTTTGTACTATTGCAAGTGATGATTAACTGTAATATATAAGATACAAAATACATTAAGATTACCCCCCCCCCAAAAAAAAAAAGAAAAAAAAAAAAAGAAGAAAGAATTTATATGTAAAGTCAGCTTAATGTCCATAGCAACGGGTTCTGTATTTTAAAAAACAAAGAATACCCCTGATATTATGTCATTGATTGACTTGTCAGGTACTAATGATACTAGCAGTACATGGATTTGGAGAATAAAATTTGATGCAATGCCACCCAGTGGACCATTTGATATACAATTCAAACACACCAGTGGCAACTCGAAGGAAGTCTTGGTCTTACAAGACATACTGTTTGGTGATGTCTGGGTATGCAGTGGTCAAAGTAACATGGAATTCCCCATCTTAAAGGTATGAATTGTGTGTACGTTTTGATGAATATGAAATATGAAAGTCTTTTAATTTTAATTTCACAATTTACTTCACCATTTAGCATAAGATATTTGTAAGAAGTGTGTAGTCTTGTAACAAGACCACATATGAACAAAAGCTGAGGATGACAATTATTCCTCGACAGCACCTTTGGCAAGTATACAACCTACAGTGTGGTTACTTTTAAAGTTAGCAGAATTGCCCGAGGGTCTAGCAGCGAGACTGTAAGCTGAGCAGACAAATATAAAACAAATTATACCATGTACGAGCTAAGTTGAACAAAAATACGGAATATATACTCTGGTTGTACATCACGACAGTGTGCGTCTATGTCATGACAACGTGTGTCTACGTCACTGGATTTGCTGTGTTCTAAATATGAGTCAAAACGTTCAAAATTATCATTACTTTCCCCATATTTCCTTTGATATTACTGGCGCTGGTATAATTATGTTATTCTCCAATATTTGTCTTCGTTCAGCCAGAAAATACTCGTGACCTAGCGACTCATAGTGACTAAGGCCCCTTAGGTCACTCGTACTTGGCTGAACAAAGAAACATATAGGGGAATAACATCTAATTATGCAGGGAGCGAAAATCCCATGTCATACTTGTTTGAATACCAGTATTATGCATGTAGATGAACAGAAGGCAGAGTTGTATTCTAATTTTGATCATGCAACTCATAGGCACAGTGTGGCCATTGTTTATGTCAGATCTATAGCTGTTAATAAAATTAAAGCGACAATCCGATTGGTTGCAACAAAATTTTGTCGCACAACAGAAATGTAACAAATTGCATTCAGTCATATTTAAGAAAATCATGAACAGGAATGCCATCACTGACGAATATTTCAGGCTTGGTGAAGTTTTACCATTACCGAAATGACATGAGAAATTATTTAACTAACAAAAACTCTGTTTGACTTTATTGATTGCCAGGTATTCAATGCATCAGAGGAAGCTAAGGATGCCATTAATTATCCAGATATAAGATTATTTGCAGCTGATAAAGTACAGAGTGGGGAGGAACTATTTGATTTACAATCTGTGAAGGAACCCTGGACAAGACCATCAACAAGTTAGTATCACCTCATACTAATCTATAGTGGTCTGAGAAGTTGCTACTTCATAATACCCACATTGACAAATGTGACACATTCTGGTTTATAGTCATTTTTCAGCAGACTTTTAAGATAGGGAAAATGAGGGCTAAACATTTCATTCTGTATGCCAAATGCATGGTAGTGCAAGAAGCAAGCATGAAAATGGGGTATCATGGTATCATGCATGGACTGAGTGAGTTCTTAAAATTTAAGCCATCAAAAACTGAAGCAGCCTGTAGCTATTGCAATGAAAAAAGAGAATGTTATCAACATTTGCCATGAAATGTTGGGACAGGATGATTGTCCAGTATACTACACAAAAGACTGTAAGATACATCATGTTGTTCTGCCCTCACTGGCCGATGTGTGAGGGCGCCCCGTCACGGCGTACCTTACATATGTTACAGACTAACTACACAAATGCAGAATGATTCTGATCCACATTTCTGGCCCAAATCTGCAATAGAATATAGCACCTTCAGGTGGCCAACAAGACGATCTTTTGTAATAACTGGAATATGATGTATTAATAACAAAAAGAGTGTAATTTTGAATATCTTGGGGGTTTTTTAAATCAATAACTAAATAAATGTAGCTGTGAACTGTTTTTTGTTCTTTCAGAGGCTGTTGCCAATAATGGTTTTATGCGCTTCTCAGCTGTATGTTGGTTTTATGGACGCAATCTTTATAACCATTTCAAGTATCCAATCGGATTGATTGATACTACGTGGGGAGGAACACCCATTGAAGCTTGGTCTTCAGCTGATGCACTTGCCAAATGTCCACCTCGTTCCGGGTACAGTTTATAATATTTGTACACTAGGTTAAAGATAGCTAAATTTTGATCTGATCTGTTAATATTCTGAGGGGATGTTGAAGGCAACAAAGTTGGATTTATAGGATTAAGATGTAATGAATGCAGTCGTCTAACAGAGCAATTGCAAAAGGTGATAAAATAAAGTATATATTTTGTTTCTGATTATGCATTTTTAAGCATCATTAAAATATCTAAATCTACAACTTCTTAGATCTTGTTATTAACAAATGAAGTGAAATAATTGGACACCAATGTATTGATAAATTATTTTCACATGGTAATATTTAACAGAACTGAGGTATCAAAGATAGGCCGTGGAAGAGATATGCTTTTATGGAATGCCATGATACATCCATTCTTGAATATGACAATTAAAGGAGCTATCTGGTATCAGGGTAGGTTCTCTCAATTGTTGTAACACCCACCACCAGGGCCCCTACTCCACCTCCTGAAGTCTCGATTGACGTGTGATGAATTGATATTATCTGTAGCAAACTTGATTAAATCTTGAACAGTAGCATATTAAACTGACAGCCCATGTTGGAATTGGATTTAGATGTAAAACAGTTGTCTGGCAGAGATCTAGAAAAAGTTGGTCCAGAACAAAACAATGATCCTATGTAGTCCTTATGGTTTCACCGATAAGATAACACTAATATATGAGAGCCTGGGATTGAAACCTTGGCCTTTAAATGCAAATGTAGGATTAGGTTTAAAATTTAGGTGTGAAGAATAGTTGTCTGGTGGAGCTATCAAAAAAGATTTAATTATTATGATTCAACTGATCGGACTGACTAATACAAGAACCAGGGATTGAATCTCTGGCCTTTAAATTGTTTTAACATTGAAATCAGATAATTGTGGTCATAACCTGAATTTAATGTGATATTTGTTGCTGTGTTTTAGGTGAATTTAACGCCAAGAGGACAACTCGCAATACTTACCGTTGTAGATTTCCAGCAATGATTACTGATTGGAGGTATAAATTCAATCAAGGTTCACAAGGACAAACTGACAAACTCTTTCCGTTTGGTTTTGTACAGGTAAGATTGCTATGATGACATTGCTATTTTGTTGCCCTATAGTGGTAATTAATTCCCACCCACAACATATCACAAGATGACACTTTTATTACAAAATGTCTCAGTTTTAGCTTTTGTCTGGATCTCTTGAACTTTGTGTGTTGTCATTTAACAGCAAACAAAGTGGTCACCTGACTGTCAGGTGACAGTACACAAAGGATGATAACTTGACAGTCACATGACAACATGAAATGGTCACATTTCTAGAGAGGGATAAATCGTAAAACTGATGGGGTGGATAACTTGTAACTCCAACAAAGCAACTAATCTTCAAAAGAAACTTCATCTGTGCAATGGTAATCTTATGTATTACATAAACTTTTGTTATCAACACAAACTTGATAATTGTTACCTGAAATGGGTCAAACAGACCCAGAGCTGTTGACAAAGACTGAAGTATGTATGACAGTCAAACATTTCTGGTAACAATTTTCAAGTTTGTATTTGGAACAAAAGTGTAATGTAATACAAAACAACCAATATTTGCTTATTTTGTGTTCTTCTAACACCTAGTTGTCAACTAACACTCGTGACCCAACATATATTGGAGGATTCCCTGTGTTGAGATGGCACCAAACAGCAGATTACGGATATGTACCAAATGCTAAAATGCCAAATACATTTATGGCAGTTGCCATGGATTTAGGAGATCCAGAATCACCATATTCACCGTAAGTTGCAATTCCATAGCTGTAGAGTTATCCTTGTAATACCCTGTTGCCCTTGACAACCAATCTGAATGTGACTTAGTTTGAATGTGACTGTGTTTGTATCTGTAAATAAGAGATGGGGATGCAGTTATATTCTGGATATCATGAAGTCGTCACCACAAATGGAGGTGTGGTATTAGTATGATATACAACTCGATGCTAACGTACCTTTGATTATTTCCTTTACTAATATCTCAGTGTATATGAGATGTTCCTATGGCAGCCAGTCGGGTGACAGCCTTCAGACAAAGTTGTTCCAATGAGACACAAAAATCATGATCCATCAATTGCTTTTGGTTTTATACACACATTACAACCTACTGACCAACAAAAGTTGACAAAGACCTGTTTTCTCTTTTCACTCTGTAATTAAATTTGTAACTCAGTGTTTGTTTATGTACTTATTTCTGTGACAGAATCCATCCACGATACAAACAAGACGTAGGGTACCGATTATCACTTGGTGGTAGAGCTATAGCATATGGTGAAAAAGAAGTCAAATATGCCGGACCATTTCCAACTCATGTTGCAGTACAATCATCTGATAATACACTATTGGTTGAGTTTGATGATCAGAAGACACCAATTGAGATCAGAAATAATGAAGGCTTTGAGGTCAGTACTTGAATATTCTCAATCTTTCAATGTCATATCCCAAAATCATACTGTCGATAGTTTGGATACAGTGCATCAGTGGTCACCAATGGTCAAACAATCTAGGTACTTAGCCTTAGTCTTTCTCTTCTTCTTTTTGTTGCACTGTGGGTGAATGAATGAATGAATGAATGAATGAACGAACGAACGAACGAACGAACGAACGAATGAATAAATAAATAAATAAATAAATAAATAAATAAATAAAAAATGAATAAATAAATAAATAAATAAATAAATAAATAAATAAATAAATAAATAAATAAATAAATAAATAAATAAATAAATAAATAAATAAATAAATAAATAAATAAATAAAAAGAAATACTTTTGATTGTTGTACTTGAGAGTCTTACTACAAGGCAATATTAGGTTCACTTGTGGACTTTTCAAGCTGCGCCATACTCACCCAAAGAACAGTTTCACCAGGTGAAGGCCGTTGACGTTAAGTTTTGTACCAATCAAAGAGAATAGATTTTAGCCCACTGTCAGACATATCAGTCTTGCATTCGTCGCATTCTTTTCCGACTTATCGTTCCAAAGTAACTATATTGTACTGTCCTATTGATTCTTGGAACCATGAACAATATATTCTCCTTATCGGTCTGAATTTTATTTCATTTCATGAGAAATTTCAACTAAAACAACGAAACTACACAAAAATGTAAAACAGTCAAAAAAATACTTGTAAACTGTTTCCCTTCATCCTTTTCAGGTTTGCTGCTCAGTAACTAAGAACTGTAAGCCTAAATCACGTGACTGGCAGCCAGCACCAATCACCAAACCAGTCAGTACGTATGCAATCAAACTCTCTACTGAGAGATGTGATGGCAAAAAAATTGAAGCTTTGCGATATGAATGGAGAGAGTCACCATGTAGTTACAAGAACTGTGCTATATACAGTGCAGAAAGCAGCTTACCGACACCACCATTTATCGTTTCATTGGAGTAGTTAAAAAACGCACTAATGAACTATTGTAGTAGTATGTTTTTCATGCACTAGATTTATTTTAGCTGAATATCGACAAACGCTTTTTCTGCCTGAATGAGTCCCATTAACATACTTAATTTGTTGTTATATCTCTACATTCAGCTATTTACAATTAACATAGCTATTTTTCTATCTCCTGTTACCCTTAATGTTTTAGGTATATACAAGTATGTTTTGTTGTACACGTGATATGTAATTGTTGTTTTTATTGAGTAATAAAATATCAATAACTGTCAGGAAATCAGGAATGAATTAAATTTATTTCAAGAATTATAGTTGTGACAAATGCTAGAAGTTACAACCGGTGGAACCTACACTCGCTGTAACTGCAGTATCATGTCCCTAACGTTTCAGTAGTTGTGTGTAGTTCTGAACTCAGAACATGAACAATATAAATATAAATATAAAATAAACAGTGAAGTGTCTCTGACCAAGACGTTTCGATCAGGCTTTGCTGAGCTGTCTCAGTAGGCCCAAGCCATCTCATACTAATTATCGCGTATGTCCAGTCACGTGCCCCGAAATGGTAATCTGAATTTCGGGTCGCGTGACTGAACATACGTGATAGGGTGGTATTTCTGATGACTTCCATGATCTTGCAGTGCACACTTTCGGGACATCCAGTCTGTGCACTTCGAATTATATGACATAATTTGGTACATATATCAACCATAACAAAGCGAAAAGTTCATAAAAGTTTGTTTTTAGTTTTAATGAGTCATTAGCAAACTTGATATTTTCAATAATTAGGCTACATCTGAAAAATGCACTCTTCAAACTCCATATAATTTGGTACATACAATATCGAGGAAATGCCTAGCCTACTATGCCAGTTGTACTATGCAATTAAATGTCCTAACAATGTCAGAAGACAATTGTATTTCGTTGAGGGCATACATCAATATTAATGGTTTCAAGGTTTTATGAAAGTAATTCACTTGAATAAAAAAATATCTTATAAACTCAGCTTGTGCCACTTTCATATAAAAAGAAATACATCAGTTACTTGATCCAAGAGAAATATCACCTATAGCCTATAGGCAGCTGCAGTATACAAGAGATCTAGATATATGGAATGCAATGCAGTATGTTGGCAAGACTTGAAGAAGAAATATATAGTGTCGTCACTCAGTCTATTGTATGTAAATTCGTCATATGTACGTCGTTCGTAAGAGCAAAGTGCAAAGTCGATTTGACATTGCGCAGCATCAAAAAACACGTTGTATTGTTAAACGTAACTAGACGCTTTGATTCGTCCATAAACGCCACGTTTTCACTATTCTAGGAGCCGAATATAAAAACTTAGTGTACAGTACATCGGTAAGTACATTTATTACACTGATATTTCAGGGGGAAATGTATAATTCCAGGTTGATGTTGAGTATGTAGTTTTGTTTGTATGTTTTCGCAAAAGTACATTTCAGTGACTTTTTTTTTAATTTCATAGCCAAACTAATGTTGTTGTCTTTTTCTCCAAGGCCTTACGCACCTCTGACAGACTTAAAAAGACGGGCAAATTTCTTTACCTGTGTTTTAAATTGATTCGTGTGTTTATGTACTTTGATCTGTTTTTCACATCAAATGAATGTTTTCGCAATGTGTTTACTATTGCATGCAACATTATTGCGAAGTTTGAATTGACACACGTTGTTATTGCATGTTAAAGAATTATGGAGCCGTAGTTGAAATTGGCAAATTTCCCATAAATAGATAGTATTTTATTTGTAAACATGCCAAGTTCGTAAGTTCAATGACCTTGACATATGAAAAAAAAGTGTACTAGGCTAATACGTCGAGGAAGTGAAAATGTAGTAGTGCTATGACGTCATATCAAATGACGTCATGTCAAACGATATGGAAAGTATATGGTTATGGATAACGATATGGCTTCTGTGAAGTAAAGCAAAGCAAAGTATTGTATCGTTAGCTATGACGTCACGGTAAACGATAGGGTGGGGTGCCATAAACTTATAGAAAGTATTATAGTAGTGTGGATAACGATATGGGTTCTGTGAAGTAATAAAGTATAAAATATTAGAACAGTATGGTACCCTTAACTCTGACGTCATGCCTAACGACATGGAAAGTAAGGTGCTGTTAGCTATGACGTCATTGCTAACAATATGGAAAGTAAGGTGTTGTTAATTGTGACGTCATTGCTAGATATGGAAAGTGAGGTAGCCGTCGGTAAGCTGTAAGGTATGGCGTCATTGATATGGAAAGTTATGACGTCATGGCTAATGATACGGAAAGATTTTTGATGGTAATGACGTCATGGCTAATGATATGGAAGGTAAGGTTTCTTTACTATGACATCATGATTAGCGATATGGAAATTATTAAGGGTGTTGATATCTCTGACGTCACAGTGATGTAACTGAACACAGTAAAGTGATAACTGATCTTTTGCTATTAATGGTCTTACTATCTTTTTAAATTCCACAATCGTATTCATTTCATAGGTTCAACAATGAAGCTTCTATTCCTCTGTCTTCTGGTTACCTTGGTTACCTTGGTATCAGGGCGTTCACTTGACACCTCCCAGCCCAAATTCGACATGCTCAGTCTCAAAAATAAGTTAATGAAGAACAACCACGAACAAGATTATAAGCCACGTGAATCATTTTCTGGAAAGAACCGCTTAAAGGTGTGTGTGTGTGTGTGTGTGTGTGTGTGTGTGTGTGTGTGTGTGTGTGTGTGTGTGTGTGTGTGTACTTGTCTGTGCCTGTGTGCGTATCTCTGTACATGTGTCTATGTATGTATGTATGTATGTATGTATGTATGTATGTATGTATGTATGTATGTATGTATGTATGTATGTGTGTGTGTGTATGTATGTATGTATGTATGTATGTATGTATGTATGTGTGTGTGTGTGTATGTATGTATGTATGTATGTATGTATGTATGTATGTATGTATGTATGTATGTATGTATGTATGTATGTATGTATGTATGTATGTACGTACGTACGTACGTACGTACGTATGTATGTACGTATGTACGTACGGTATGTATGTATGTATGTATGTATGTATGTATGTCTGTCTGTCTGTCTGTCTGTCTGTCTGTCTGTCTGTCTGTCTGTCTGTCTGTCTGTCTGTCTGCCTGCCTGCCTATGCATTCTTGTATGCATGCATGTATGTATGTACACACGTGCATACGTATGCATATGTATACGTGTGTGTGTATGTGTATGTGTATGTGGTGTTTTGACAATGGAACACTCAGCCTCAATTTATATAATGTGTGTAGCCATTAACAGTTGATGAGTTACGATTGTAAAATGGTGAGGGGGGGGGTGTTACGAAAATATTTCAAACCAGGTAGGGGGTCACTCAAATTTTGTGGATTTTCAAAGCAATTTTCTCCGTAAATAATGACGGCTCCGTTATTCAACATTAATAGTGGAGTTCTTTGTATTAATCATACAACAAGTTCCATATACGTGTAGTTTTGTGATGTTAATTCCCGGGGGAGCTAGTTATATGTAAACTTGACATAAATTTTACTTCTTATCGGCTCTCTAAGGTCCCGGATGACAGCTTTGAAGAAGAGGAATTACTTCCTGAAGAAGACTATTCAAAGGGTAAGTAAGGGTTATAACTTATACAGTGCATGATCCGAGGCCGAGGTCAATGAATACTCGAAATTGCAAATTGGCACAATCTCAGTAACATATTTCAACTAAATTAACACCAGATGTCCTCGGATACTGTACTAGAATTATGCATGTGTATCTGTGCAAAGAGGTTGGTATATGTATGTTGGTGCGATTGCATTGTAAATAGGAATATATATATATATATATATATATATATATATATATATATATATATATGTATATATATATATATATATATATATATATATATATATATATATATATATATATATATATATATATATATATATATATATTTACATATGAATAAAAAACTCGAGAATTTGACAACGGTATTTCAAATCTGCATCAGGATCAATTAAAGTCCAGTCAGTCTATTCTACCTTTTGTATACTTGTATTACTATTAGATCACTGCTATCAACTTACATATGATTTGGGGTGATAAAATAGAACCTTGGCAACTTTTGAATCTTGTAAAGAAACCCAATTGCATTTGATATGTGTTCAACCATTTGGGAGATTTGTGACGGATAAACTTCTTGTGGTGACGTCACATTTTGACAATCTTGACAAATACAACGACAAAGATACTGACAAAAATATGAGGGTACAGGTATTTGGTCCTAGGCTTCTCAAAACAAAATCTTATTGCTTGATGATGATGATAACGATAACTGATAAAATACACTAACATTGTAATAATTATGCACAGATCCTGTTTCCCAAGACTGTTCCTTAGAAGGTGCATGGTATAATCAACATGGTTCTGAATTGAAGATTTTACAACATGCCAGTGAAGCTATACATGGTGAATATCGTACTGCTGTTGAACGCTATCTCGGTGCTGCAGGTAAATACAGCGTCCTTGCTCTATAGTGGTCTGAGGTTCTTGTAACAGGTGCAGTCTCTGTCATCGAGTAAATTTTCTAAATTCTTTTTGAAAAGTGAAACAAACGTTAATAGACTTTGGGTGGGTTTTATTGTGATTAAATAAAAGGGAAAGTGGAAGCTGTTCGTATACGCCCTCCCACTGCAACATTTCACAAAATCCCCTCCCACTGGATCTACATGCCCACTTCCCACCATGCTCCCAGACAATGTGTGTTCCTTTAACACAGTTTTAAAAAATTCCAGTTACCGTGCAGCTAGTGTACCTTCAAAAGAAATATGCAGTGAAATGAATAACATACTGATTAGCCTGCACTAAAATTGTCACAGTTCACATACAGTACATGCAATAAATACTAATACATTTTGTTTGTCATCTATCAGGCAATGGTCCAGCATTCGTTCATGGCACAGCGTCCTCTATTGGCCAAACGTTTGGCTTTTCTGCATCGTGGAACAAGGGTGAGTCAGTAACCAGTTGGACTGGTCAGTGTGTGATTTGTGATGGACGTGAAACTCTACTGACTACCTGGATTTTAACCAGTACGATCGATACTTGTCAAGATGCTTGGATGGCAAACAGGTAGGTTCTAGTCAACAGAATATTATAAATGTTATTGGAGGGGGGGGGGGTATGCTGAGGTACCTTTTGTTGGACTGGGGGTGAGGGTGTGGGGTGGGGTGGGGGTGGGGGGTTACCTGCAATATTCTGTTTACTGAAGCACACACGACTATCAATTGTTGTTGACAAACTAAAATGATTCAATGCAAGACGACGATTTCAGTTCGAAACTATGCAATGACATCATTACACTAGAATAGTGTAATCAAGCTTAATAGTTAAGTGTTTCACCTGAGTAAAAAATCTTCTTTTCTTTGCTAGGATTGGCCAAGATACCTTCACACATATCGATCACCTTTCACCACCCCAGGAGAAAGAGCAACCACCATTAATACCTGACAGCTTGCAGTAAAATATACTATGTGATCAAGCCAGAATTAATATATAAGTTATAACAATGAATTTACGTGATGAGTCTATAATTACAACATATATACTTAGTTGTTATTTTATTGTTTAGAGTGTACGAATTATCTACATACACAGCTGAATTCCTTGTTCTAAGTACTACTGTGGAAACCTAGGATTCGTCTTTCTAAGATACCACGGTACAAATAAAAAAAAATATGCTTATTATTCGATGTGATAGATGACACAAGTGGATGACGACAATGCCTTTGTTGTGTGGAGACAATCACCCTGTAATCAAGACAGTGTAAATACTGGATGGCCCGAAAATGTGCACTGCAAGATCATGGAAGTCATCAGAAATACCACCCTAGTACAATTAAACCAACACCCATTCAATAGCATAAATGAACATGTCGCAAGACTTTTTTTTAAAGATGATTTGCACCTATCTTAGTTGTCTGGCGGCTCGATTTATGCTGTCGTATTCCAACCAGAGGGTGTGGTTCACTGTATGTTGAAATAATTTACTTTACAGAGACATGGACATGTTCAATGAATAAAGAATTCTAATAATAAATGTGTTTCATTCTTCTTTTGCCAAGTAGAGTGCTCAATCACATTGGAGAGCATATCATACATAAAATGAAAGAAGAAGAGTATGATATTACATTATGGATTTACGCTACGGACCGTTTCACCAGAAGGCTCATCAGGCGTGGATTACAGTTATTGACTGTGTTACATATGTATTGAGCACTGTTTACTATATATATATATATATATATATATATATATATACATAGATACATACATACATAGATACATACATACATACATAGATACATACATACATAGATACATACATACATACATACATGCATGCATGCATGCATGCATGCATACATACATACATACATACATACATACATACATACATACATACATACATACATACATACATACATACATACATACATACATACATACATACATACATACATACATACATACATACATACATACATACATACATATATATATATATATATATATATATATATATATATATATATATATATATATATATATAGTTCAAAACTACATTCACTCCAGAAATGTTAGGGACTTTGTCTGAATTCTGTCAGGACTAATACACTGTCAAACACACATACCTACAAGCAGAAATTGCACTCAGCTCTTTGCATTGTGAGATGTTTATTGATTTATTATTTATTGTGTGTAAAAAGTGCATGATGGAAAAATGGTCAAAGTATTCATCAAATCAAACTATATTATAGTTATAGTATTGAAATACATGTGAACCACTTTTAAAGCTGTACTGGCTGTAACTGAAACGTTTTGTTTTTTTTAAGTATTGATCTGCTCATTATAAACCCTGTACAGTACCCGTATTGATCACCTGATTATACACTCTGTACAGTATTGAATTACCAGTGGGTAAACACATTTGTGTAAATATACACATTATATGCTACAATAAATCAAATCAAATTGATTTTAGGGTCCGCACCTTAAAATTAGCGCCCCATGCAATCATGATTTCAACTTATTACTGTACAACTTATGGATAAATAGACCTCTAATTAACATAATGTCTATTTATTGATATTTTAATAATTTTCGGTGAATACACTGTCGGTTGTCTGATCAAAAAAAATAATACCCAGGGTACAGCCAATGCAGCTTTAAAATGGTTGTAACTTCTAGCATTTGTCACAAGACAGTAAAACTTTACTTCTTGAAATAAATTTAATTTATTTCTAAATTCCTGACAATTTTTTATATTTTATTACCCCACAAAAACAACAATTGCATATCACATGTACAACAAAGCATACTTGTATATACCTAAAACATTAAAGGGTAACAGGAGATAGAAAAATAGCTATGCTAATTGTGTCTAACTAACTTTTTGCAAACTACACTTTTAAAGCATCTAAAAAGTACTGCTAGTTTAGCCTACTTACATTATGATTTGTAAATCTGCTTGCTGTCTCACTATTGTAATGTTATCAATGGCAACCGATTAATTTAGTGAGTGTTCATTTACATAATGACTTCATTTGAATCAAATAGTCTGACAGTTATCACTCCCCATTGCATCAAATCAGTTTGAATGTTCATTTACACAATGACTTCATTTTAATCAAATAGTCTGACGGTGTTATCACTTCCCATTGCAACCAATCAGTTTGAATGTTCATTTACACAATGACTTCATTTTAATCAAATAGTCTGACGGTGTTATCACTTCCCATTGCAACCAATCAGTTTGAATGTTCATTTACACAATGACTTCATTTTAATCAAATAGTCTGACAGTTATCACTCCCCATTGCAACCAATCAGTTTGAGTGCATTTTTTCCAACCAATCATTTTGAACGTTTAATTTTCAAACTGGTTGCCATTGATAGCATTACTTGTGGTTAGTGTGACAGTGAAGCAAAGTCATAGGTCACAATGTAAACAGGGTACTGCTAGTTCTAGTACTGCTAGACCAAATAGTTAATGTTGTGGTATTTTATACCTTCTGCCAAATATACAAATCGACTTTATAACCTTACTAGTATAAAACTCTGAGTAAATTCTTAATATTAAACTAAACCTAAACTTCTTGAAATACATTTACACCATCTTCACAGCTATTGTCAACATTGTTGCCATGGTGTTGAATGAATCCTACAAAAGTGTCTGTTCAAGCTAACCTTCCTGTTAGTTGTCATCACCGTTTATACCATCACCTTGATGGTATAGATGGACCATACAGTAAATTTGACTGTTTACGGTATTCTATACCTTCTAAATATACAAGTCGAACCACAGGGTAAAGGACAAATAATCAATTTTTCGATTTTCCGGATTTCTAATATTATTTTCTGTATATTTCAAATAAGGTTTTAAATACTGTTTCCTCTCACTGTTTTGTTCTATTTCCTTTCTGATATCAATGTCTTATCTGAGTTTATCAGCTTTGCATTAATTAGTAGCTTGCTAGAACAAACTCACTATTTGCCCAAATTAAGCATTATGCCGTGAGTGTAAACATCTACTGGTCCATGTATTACCATTAGTCGGATCAGTACAAAATTGATTATTTGTCCTTTACCCTGTGGTCGAACCACAAGTTTAAACTCCGAGTAGATTCATAATATTAAACTAATTAACCTAAACTTCTTGAAAAATACATTGACATCATCTTAACATTCCTGCTAAATAAAAAGTACAAGATTTTCCAGAGTATGAAAAAATATCTTAAAACTTGTCAAAAAACATTTCAATCCTAAAAATCATCTTTTAGCTCTTGTCAACATTGTTGCAATGGTGGCGTATGAATCCTATAAAGTTTCTGTTCAAGCTAACCTTCCTGCTGACTATCATCCCCGACATTTTCAACTTTGTTGTATATACCATAGAAGATTTTGTGGAATTAAATTTAAAATCATAAACCTGCAGGCAATCTTTACAGAGTAGAAGAATCTAAAATCTAAGACTTGGGACGGCCATCTTGTTTCCTTGATATTGTGTCTAACTTACATTTTAAAGATTAAATCACATTTCAGATTGATATTATCTGATAAATGAGGCTGATACAACTCCTGTCTAATATTCGCCTCTACCTTCCATGTTAGTGTGTATTTATTTAAATTTTACACTTTGCCCACTATAATCAGATAAAGCCCTGCCACTGATTGACAAACGTTGAGAGTATTTTGCAAATATTGTAATTTCATGAGATACTATTTTATTGCCCATATGCAATATATCTAAGTTCAGCTGCCAAGTACAGATGTTACTATCTGAAACAATGGTTAGATTACACAAGGAATGCTTTACCTCACCTGGCAAGTATTCTGGATGTATCTATGGCAAGATGGCATGTGTATACTATGGCATATAATAATTTCATTTGTGAGTTACAAAACTTACCAGTACACATGGTTAAGTAGTTCAACTTAGTACAATTCAATTAATTTATCTAGTTATTATACCCCATATTCCAGTTATCAAAAAAACAAAAGATTGTACAATTTAGACACAAGGAGTGCTGTTCAGAGGCACCTTTGGGACAAGTGAGGGCCATGATACAAAAAAAATCACCATTTTCCTGTGTTTAACAGCAAAAGTTGGTAGCATACTCTCAGTCAAAACATTCTGCAAACTTTAATTCAGATCTCGTATTTTTTAGGAACACACAGAGCTGTTATAGTGACATTATGTTGACAAATTCATGTACTGCCGTGTGATTTTAGCACTCATATTTCAACAGGTAGGGTGCCCTCTTGTGACACTTCTATGATAATGACTGCTATACTAGGTCATAACTGGATTATGGTATATCAGTGCATGATATGCATTTATAGTGAACTAGTGAACGATACTGTAGTCATATGTATAACTTAAATTGGTGTTTGAAAAATTTGGCAGAATGGCAAGTTAGGACATGTTAGGCACACTGTAATTTGACAGACAGTGTAAGAGGAAAGTAGGCCCTCCTTTTACATAAATCATCTCGTCAGTCTGCTGTATTCAGTGACACCCTTCACAGCTAAATAAATAGCTGAACTGCTGAATATAGAAATATGACAACAACAAAAAGTATGTTAGCAGTAGCAGGACTCATTTCTGCAGAAAAAGCATTTGCCCATATTTAGCTAAAATAAATCTAGCGCAAGAAAAACATATGACTACAGTAGTTCATTAGTGCGTTTTTTAACTACTCCAATGGAATAATAAATGGTGGTGTTGGTAAGCTGCTTTCTGCACTGTATATAGAACAGTTCTTGTAGCTACATGGTGACTCTCTCCATTCATATCGCAAAGCTTCAAGTTTTCTACCATCACATTTCTTAGTAGAGAGTTTGATACCATACGTACTGACTGGTTTGGTGATTGGTGCTGGCTGCCAGTCAAGTGATTCAGATGTACAGTTCTTAGTTACTGAGCAGCAAACCTGAAAAGGATGAAGGGAAACATAACTTAGAAATTTTTTGACTGTTTTAGATTAGTGTAGTTTCGTTGTTTTAGTTGAAATTCTCATGAAATGAAATAAAAAACAAACAATAAATTTGAAATTAAGACCGATAAGGAGAATATATTGTTCATGGTTCCAGGAATCAATAGCACAGTACAATATAGTTAGTTTGGAATGATAAATTGGAAACAAATGCGACGAATGCAAGACCGATAGTCTGACAGTGAGCTAAAATCTATTCTCTTTGATTGGTACAAAACTTAACGTCAACGGCCTTCACCTGGTGAAACTGTT
Source organism: Glandiceps talaboti (assembly GCF_964340395.1). Taxonomy (NCBI): domain Eukaryota; kingdom Metazoa; phylum Hemichordata; class Enteropneusta; family Spengelidae; genus Glandiceps; species Glandiceps talaboti. The sequence continues at coordinate 13,247,649 of NC_135564.1, read as the reverse complement.
CTAAGTTCTTTGGGTGAGTATGGCACAGCTTGAAAAGTCCACAAGTGAACATAATTTTAACTTGTAATAAGGGTTTCATGTACAACAATCAAAACTATTTCTTATTTATTTATCTATTTAATTATTCATTTATTTACTTATTTATTTATTTATTTATTTATTTATTTATTCATTTATTGAAGGCAATGCATCCATGAATGGGTCTAGTGAACTAAAATAAACTACATAAAATACATACTGAATTTTTAAAACAATGAAATGAGAGTTGTAAAAATAAAATATAACATACAGTGCAACAAAAAGGAGAACAGAAAGACTAAGGCTAAGTACCTAGATTGTTTGACCATTGGTGACGACTGATGCACTGTATCCAAATATCGACAGTGTGATTTTGGGATATGACATTGAAAGATTGAGAATATACAAGTACTGACCTCAAAGCCTTCATTATTTCTGATCTCAATTGGTGTCTTCTGATCATCAAACTCAACCAATAGTGTATTATCAGATGATTGTACTGCAACATGAGTTGGAAATGGTCCGGCGTATTTGACTTCTTTTTCACCATATGCTATAGCTCTGCCAGAAAGTGATAATCGGTACCCTACGTCTTGTTTGTATCGTGGATGGATTCTGTCACAGAAATAAGTACGTAAACAAACACTGAGTTACAAATTTAATTACAGAGTGAAAAGAGAAAACGGGTCTTCATCAACTTTTGCTGGTCAGTAGGTTGTAATGAGTGTATCAAACCAAAAGCAATTGATGGATCGTGATTTTTGTGTCTCATTTGAACAACTTCGTATGAAGGCTGTCACCTGACTGGCTGCCATAGGAACATATCATATACACTGAGATATTAGTAAAGGAAATACACAAACGGTACGTTAACATCGAGTTGTATATCCTACTAATACTACACCTCCATTTGTGGTAACGACTTGATGATATCCAGAATACAACTGCATCCCCCATCTCTTATTTACAGATACAAACACAGTCACATTCAAAATAAGTCACATTCAGATTGGTTGTCAAGGGCAACATGGTATTACAAGGATAACTCTACAGCTATGGAATTGCAACTTACGGTGAATATGGTGATTCTGGATCTCCTAAATCCATGGCAACAGCCATAAATGTATTTGGCATTTTAGCATTTGGTACATATCCGTAATCTACTGTCTGGTGCCATCTTATCAAAGGAAATCCTCCAATGTATGTTGGGTCAAGAGTGTTAGTTGACAACTAGGTGTTAGAAGAACACAATAAACAAACATTTAGTATTACATCACATTTTTATTCCAACCACAGGGTGCAGAAAGCATGTAATTGATTGATCAATCAATTGATCGATTGATTTATTATTTGGTTGAATAATTGATCGATTATTAATTAATCTTTACGATGGAATAAAACTTATTTTGTGTGTGATATTGATATTGATCACTTGACTGACTGATTTCAGTCAATAAAGAGAGAATTACATACAGCTAAAAAGAGAGAAAAGTAGCCAGGGGAAAAGGGGGAAAAAATTTATAACACCACAAAAATCAGTCAGTTAATTGATCAATATCACACAAAAAAATAAGTTTTAGTTCATCCTAAAAATTACTGATTCAATCAACCAATCATTCAACCAAATAATTAATAAATCAATCAATCAATCAATCAATCAATCAATCAATCAATCGATCAACCAATTATATGCTTGCTGCACCCTGTGTACAAACTTGTTTGCTTGACCCATTTCAGGTAACAATTATCAAGTTTGTGTTGATAACAAAAGTTTATGTAATACATAAGATTACCAATACTCAGATGAAGTTTCATTTGAAGATTGGTTGCTTTGTTGGAGTTACAAGTTTTAGATGAAATTATCCACCCCCATCATTGTTACGATGTATCACTCTCTAGTAAAGTGACCACTTCATGCTGTCATGTGACTGTCAAGTGATCATCATTTATGTACTGTCACCTGACAGTCAGGTGACCACTTTGTTTGCTGTTAAATGACAGCACACAAAGTTCAAGAGATCCAGACAAAAGCTAAAAACTGAGACATTTTGTAATAAAAGTGTCATCTTGTGATATGTTGTGGGTGGGAATTAATTACCACTATAGGGCAATAAAATAACAATGTCATCATAGCAATCTCACCTGTACAAAACCAAACGGAAAGAGTTTGTCAGTTTGTCCTTGTGAACCTTGATTAAATTTGTACCTCCAATCAGTAATCATTGCTGGAAATGTGCAATTGTAAATATTGCAAGTTGACCTATGGGCATTAGCTTCACCTAAAACACAGCAACAAATATCACATTAAATTCAGGTAATATGACCACAAGTATCTGATTTCAATGTAAAACAATTTAAAGGCCAGAGATTCAATCCCTGGTTCTTGTATTAGTAAGTCTGATCAGTTGAATCATAAATGATTAAATGAGACTGGTCTTTTATGGTTCTGGACCATCTTTTCTGATAGCTTCATTCACCAGACAACTGTATTTATAATAATAATAAAAATGTTGGTTTTTATATAGCGATTTCGCACTCTATGCTCAAAGTGCTTAACAATCATTACCCCAGGCTCAGATCTATAGCGACACAACAACCCTTTATACTTCAACTCCCTGGGGAGCATACAATCTATTACAGCCTTTATAAGAGCATAGGATTAAAGCATTCACATTGCAACCTATATCCTACCAGGTCCCTAATTATACAGCTGGGTTGACTGAGGCACAATCGTGGTTCAAATCTTAAAGCTTGTCCAAGGACTTTAGCCATTCAGAAACAAACAGCAGCGATGGGGCTCGAACCTGCAATCTACAGAGCCCAAGCCGCCCACTCTAACCATTTTCCCATCATGACTCCACTCCTTCACACCTAAATTTTAATCCTAATCCTACATTTGCATTTAAAGGCCAATGTTTCAATCCCAGACTCTCATATATTAGTGTTATCTCATCAATTAAAGACCAAGGTTTCAATCCCAGGCTCTCATATTAGTGTTATCTTATCGGTGGAACCATAAGGATTACATAGGATCATTGTTTTGTTCTGGACCAACTTTTTCTAGATCTCTGCCAGACAACTGTTTTTTAAACGTAAATTATAATCCAAATCCAACTTGGGCTGTCAGTTTAATATGCTACTGTTCAAGATTTAATCAAGTTTGCTACACATAATATCAATTAACATGTCAATCGTGACTTCAGCAGGTGGAGCAGGAGCCCTGGTGGTGGGTGTTACAACAATTGAGAGAACCTACCCTGATACCATATTGCTCCTTTAATTGTCATATTCAAGAATGGATGTATCATGGCATTCCATAAAACCATATGTGCATCCGGTCCGTCTACTTTCTCCTTGTCTTTTCCATATTCTGTCTTTACTACCTCAGTTCTGTTAAATATTATTTGAAAATAATCTATCAATACATTGGTGTCCAATTATTTCACTTCATTTGTTAATAACAAGATCTAAGAAGTTGTCAATTTAGATATTCTAATGATGTTTAAAAATGCATAATCCGAAACGAAATGTATGCTTTTTTATCACCTTTTGCAAAAGCTACTGAAGGCACCCAGAGAGAGATACTGTAAACCTGCATATTTTCACGACTAGAAAAATTTGCGATTTTACAGTCTTCATGTAGTTCACAAAGATTAATTTTCACTAATAACAATACTGGTACATTGCATTATGCAGAAATATATATTTTCGCTACTACTTATTTTCGTGTTCTTGTTTTGTAGCGAAATTAGCGAAAAAAAATCTTACGCGAACATTTCCAGGTTTACAGTATTCATCACCTTTCAGCTTGATTTGGCAACTCCAAATTATAGATCCAAGGTCTTACTACAAAATCAATCAAAATTTAGCTATCTTAGCTACCTAATGTACAAATATTATAATCTGTACCTGGAATAAGGTGGAACATTACATTTGGCAAGTGCATCGGCTGAAGACCAAGCTTCAATTGGTGTTCCTCCCCACGTAGTATCAATCAATCCGATTGGATACTTGAAATGATTATAAAGATCACGTCCATAAAACCAACATACAGCTGAGAAGTACGTAAAACTGTTATTGGCAACAGCCTCTGAAATAATAATGAACAGTTCAAAACTACAGTTATTTAGTTATTGATTGAAAAAAAACACAAGTTACTCAAAATTACACTGCATTTTGTTATTAATACATCATATTTCAGTTATTACAAAAGATCGTCTAGTTGGCCACCTGAAGGTGCTATATTCTATTGCAGATTTTGGCCAGAAATGTGGGCCAGAATCATTCTGCATTTGTGTAGTTAGTCTGTAACATATGTAAGGTACGCCATGAAGGGGCGCCCTCACACACCGGCCAGTGAGGGTGGAACAACATGATGTATCTTACAGTCTTTTGTGTAGTATACTGGACAATCATCCTGTCCCAACATTTCATGGCAAATTTTGATAACATTCTCTTTTTCATTGCAATAGCTGGGCTGCTTCAGTTTTTGATGGCTTAAATTTGAGGAACTCACACAGTCTATGTATGATACCACCTTTTCTTGATTGCTTCTTGCACTACCATGCATTTGGTACACTGAAATATTTAGCCCCATTTTCCATACCTTAAAAATCTGCTGCAAAATGCTAACCAAAATGTGTCATATTTGCCAATGTGGGTGTTTTATGAAGAAATAAATTTTAAGCAATATCTCAGACCACTATAGATTAGTTTGAGATGATACTAACTTGCTGAAGGTCTTGTCCAGGGTTCCATCACGGATTGTAAATCAAACAGTTCCTGCTCAGTGTATACTTTATCAGCTGCAAATAATCTTATATCTGGATAATTAATGGCATCCTTAGCTTCCTCTGATGCGTTGAATGCCTGGCAATCAATAAAGTCAAACAGAATGGGTAGTTAAATAATTTCTCAGGTCATTTTGGTAATGGTAAAACTTCACCAAGACTGAAATATTCGTCAGTGATGGCATTCCTGTTAATGATTCTCTTAAACATGACTGAATGCAATTTGTTAAATTTCTGTCTTGCGACAAAATTTTGTTGCAACAATGGGATTGTCGCTTTAATTTTATTAACAGCTATAGATCTGGCATAAACAATGCCCACACTGTGCCTATGAGTTGCATGATCAAAATTAGAATACAACTCTGCCTTCTGTTCATAATACTGGTATTCAAACAAGTATGACATGGGATTTCTGATCCCTGTATTATCCCTGTATTATCAGATGTTTATTCCCCTATTTTTTTCTTCGTTCAGCCAAGGAAAATATGAGTGGCCTAAGGGGCCTTTGTCAATATGAGTCGCTAGACGAGTAGTGATAACCCTTAGGTCAGGAGTATTTTCTGGCTGAATGAAAACAAATATTGGAGAATAACATAATTATACCAGCACCAATAATATCAAAGAAATATTGGGGAATTAATGGCAATTAATCTGAGTTTTGACTCAATGAACACAGCAAAACCAGTGACATGGACACATGTTGTCATAACATAGACGGTCATTGTCATGATCTAGAACAACCATTGTATTGATTTTATATTTTTTGTTCAACTTGGCTCATGCATGGTATAATTTGTTTTATATCTGTGTCTGTTATCTTACAGTCTAGCTGCAGTGGACCATTAGGCAATTCTGGTAACTTTAAAAGTAGCCACAGGTCACATAGTGCCAAAGGTGCTGCCAAGAGGGATATATCATCATCCTCTGCTTTTGTTAATATGTGGTCTTAATTGTCACAAAACACACTTATATCTTATTTTATTATAAAATGGTGTAGGCACTAAGTAAATTATGAAATTAAAATTAAAAGACTTTCATATTTCATATTCATGAAAACGTACACACAATTAACCTACCTGAAAGACGGTGAATTCCATGTTACTTTGACCACTGCATACCCAGACATCACCAAACAGTATATCTTGTAAGACCAAGACATCCGTCGAGTTGCCACTGGTGTGTTTGAATTGTATATCAAATGGTCCACTGGGTGGCATTGCATCAAATTTTATTCTCCAAATCCATGTATCATTAATACCTGACAAGTCAACAAATTACATAATGTTTTTTTTACAGAACCTGTTGCTATGGACATTCTTGAATTTAGAATGTTTGCACTCCTTTAGGTATAACTTAACGTAAGATGGGTTTATACTTTTTTTTTTTTTGGGTGGGGGAGGTAAATCTTTGCTGCATATCAAGTTAAAATTTATTTTGTACCTTCTGAGTACAGTTAATCATCACTTGAAGTAGGGGAAAATTATGTACATTAACACAATCTCAAATCACTTACTGTGGCATATGATATATACTGTGATATGCCAAGTGTGTGTCTGTGTCTGTGTCTATGTCTGTGTGTGTATGTGTATGTGTCTGTGTGTGTGTGTATGTATGTATGTATGTATGTATGTACATTTGTATGTATGTATGTATGTATGTATGTATGTATGTATGTATGTATGTATGTATGTATGTATGTATGTATGTATGTATGTATGTATGTATGTATGTATGTATGTATGTATGTATGTATGTAAATATGTGTTTGTTTGTTTGTGTGTGTATGTGTTTGTGTGTGTATGTGTATGTGTGTATGTGTATGTATATGTGTGTGTATGTGTATGTATATGTGTGTGTATGTGTGTACATGTATGTGTATATGTGTGTATGTGTGTGTGTATGTGTGTGTGTGTATGTGTGTGTGTGTGTGTGTGTGTGTGTGTGTGTGTGTGTGTGTTTATATATATAAATAAAATCATTTATACTTGTAATATTAAAGATACAATAAAAGTGCATTCTAGTTTGAGTATAATTTACCAACAATATGAATTGATGACAAAAGTAAAAGTAATGTTTTACCTTGATATGTTTGAGTGGAATACACTTTCTCCTTTAACACAGCTTCAACGGTAGCACCTTTTTCACCATATCCCCATACTATTGATTGATATGGTTCCATTTGTAACACCATGTGGTTTCCATAGTAACTTGCTAATTGAAAACTTGACTTTGGTGCACCTTCATCAACATAAAGAGTACAGATTACAATCACAATATTGTACAGTATGGATAGATAGGATTGTAATGTGAATTTATAGAGCACTTTGGATCCATTGGTACTACCAAACTAGAGAGAGTTTAGCGTTTCAATAAGGTGACAAGGTCTTTTTTTACATCTTGCACGCTTATTGCTGCAAATTACACAAACAAAATACAGACACTGATAGTACATACACAAATAAAATGTTATATGTTATTTCACTATGGAACACAAATAAACAGTTTTGTGCTTGAATATTTCCTTGTTTCATCCAACAGAGATGTTGATTTGAGTTCACAGTGAGATAAAATGTATCATTTTAAATGTTTGCATGCTTTCAGTGTCCATAGTTTGTCTTATGTCATTCATGACAAAAAACTTATGCCACCTAATTGATACTCTATAGTCATTCTGGTTTGGTAGTAATACCGTGCCACCTAATTGAAACTCTATAGTCATTCTGGTTTGGTAGTAACATTATGCCATCTAATTGAAACTCTATAGTCTCCCTAGTTTGGTAGTAACATGATGCCACCTAATTGAAACTCTATAGTCATTCTGGTTTGGTAGTAATACCGTGCCACCTAATTGAAACTCTATAGTCATTCTGGTTTGGTAGTAACATTATGCCATCTAATTGAAACTCTATAGTCTCCCTAGTTTGGTAGTAACATCATGCTGCCTAATTGAACTCTATCGTCTCCCTAGATTGGTAGTAACATTATGCCACCTAATTGAAACTCTACAGTCTCCCTAGTTTGGTAGTAACATCATGCTGCCTAATTGAAACTCTATAGTCACTCTGGTTTAGTAGTAACATTATGCCACCTAATTGGAACTCTATAGTCTCCCTAGTTTGGTAGTAACATCCAGCTGCCTAATTGAAACTCTATAGTCATTCTGGTTTGGTAGTAACATTATGCCACACAATTGAAAGTTTAACTCTATAGTCTCTCTAGTTTGGTAGTAACATTATGCCACCTAACTGAAACTCTATAGTCTCCCTAGTTTGGTAGTAACATCATGACACCTAACTGAAACTCTATAGTCTCCCTAGTTTGGTAGTAACATCATGACACCTAACTGAAACTCTATAGTCTCCCTAGTTTGGTAGTAACACAATGACACCTAATTGAAACTCTATAGTCTCTCTAGTTTGGTAGTAACACGATGCCACCTAACTTAAACTCTATAGTCTCCCTAGTTTGGTAGTAACATGATGCCACCTAATTGAAACTCTATAGTCTCCCTAGTTTGGTAGTAACATCATGCTGCCTAATTGAAACTCTATAGTCACTCTGGTTTAGTAGTAACATTATGCCACCTAATTGGAACTCTATAGTCTCCCTAGTTTGGTAGTAACATCATGCTGCCTAATTGAAACTCTATAGTCTCCCTAGTTTGGTAGTAAAATTATGCCGCCTAATTGAAACTCTATAGTCTCCCTAGTTTGGTAGTAACATCATGCCGCCTAATTGAAACTCTATAGTCTCCCTAGATTGGTAGTAACATGATGCCGCCTAATTGAAACTCTATAGTCTCCCTAGTTTGGTAGTAACATTATGCTGCTTAATTGAAACTATATAGTCACTCTGGTTGGTAGTAACATCATGCCGCCTAATTGAAACTCTATAGTCACTCTAATTTGGTAGTAACATTATACACTCTGGTTCTATATTGATGCATAAATAAAGCCTTATATTACACAGTCATAAACCTGCTCTCTTGAAATAGTCGGTATGTTCAGTTCCCATTAAACTGTACATAAGGTGTAGTGCAGGTGCAATGTAATATATAGCATGAACACCAGATGTTAGCTATAAACAATACATGCAGTTCGAGTTCAACATTGCAGAAACCACTAATCCATGCAGCTGACACTGCATCTGTACCTGGTAAATGTACTATTATTAATAATAAACAACTGGCAAATTGATATGCAAGGGGATTTGCATCTTTAAACACACTTTTATTAATAAAATATAAATACACATTTCATTAGGCCTAAAAACAATAATTGTTTGGTTCTGGTTACCCCGACTCCACCTAGTTTTTCACTGCCAACCTTAAACTTTTTGTTTTACATATTCGAGAAAAAAATAATAAAATCACAAAAAAATGTGAAGTCTCAGGAGAAATAGTGGATGCAGAAACTGGCATCAACTGAAAAAGACAATATAAAACTATTCTTCCAATCTGTAATGGCTGTACATCTGATAGGAAGAAATAAACAACACAGAGACCATTTGGAAAACAATGGAAAACCTGAACTAGACACTCACACAGAAAAAAAATAAAATAAAATAAAAAATCTACCTACCCAACCTATTCTAAGATTGAGTGTAATCGGAATCACACAATTTTTTTATTAGGCCTTAAATTCAACTGTTATTATAATTATGTCAATCACAAGTACTGCAATATGTTGTTTTAAAGGGCCATGATTCACTCCCAGGTTCACTCACGAGTTAACATGATAAAAATTTACAAGACATAGTTGAAGAGTCCATTTTCTTTGTTTTGCATTTCAAATTTGTAACTTCAATTATTTTGTAGGTGATGTGTTACAAAGCTGATAAAAAAATGAAGAAAAAAAATATATATAAATAAAATATCAGGTTATATTTATGCAGATTAGTTATTCTTTTGTTCAGGGATAATTTTTTCTATTCGCTCAACTAGACAATTGTTTTTTTCCACCCAAATATTAATTCTGAATCTGATCCAACATTGGCCATTATGTACCTAATTTACATAGATTTGTATAGGTTACATGGTAAATATTATAAAATGGTAATAATGCTGTGCTGGTGACAGGCACCTCAGTGTCACCAGACTTGGCCTAATCTGTTAAAGTTTAAATAAAAAAATATATAGGATAACTGTTTCAGTATATTGACTGCATTTTTAGGTACACATGTAATATGGGAATGGAGTATTCTACCAACTTTCACTGGCTGCTGATCATGGCTCGTGTTTGAACTTCAACAGAATATACCTTGTTATTGGGAAAGCACTGTATAACCTGCCAATATACAATGTTTTATCCTTTATACTTTTCAATCATTCACCAAGCTCTGATTTTAAGTTATAAATTAAAAAAAAAACTTCCTGGTCGAGTCTGCAGGAAACTTACCTGAGCATAAAGTCGTGAAAAATCCATACACTAATATTTGAACGACAACACTTGAGCGTGGGGAACGTAACGTTACTGCCATTGCTAAGGCCTGCTATCAGTGCTAGTACTACCGTGTTGTCCCAGGTGTCAGCTCTCGTTGAGTTGCTGTTCCACCCACAATTGTATTATTGAACTGATCATAAGGTACACATGTGACTAGGTAACAGCTGACCTAGGACTAACCTTGGGAACCCAGTCGAATTTGTTTACGTTCACCACGTGACTACAACCCTGCTGAACCCTGACCCCGCTTATGAAAGAGGTAGAACAATAAGGAAGTTACCGACCTGTCCTTATTTCCCACCTTCCATTGCGACAACACTAGGCTAGGTACATGAGGTACGTCCTCAGCGGAGATATTACAAAGGAGGATGGGTAACTCTGAAATGGTTGATCAGTATGATGACTAAGAGCTATAGTAATATGGCCGCTGTCGTTTGCAAATAATACCTGCGCTTACAACATCAACTCAAAACAGTTACCCGTGTATACGATCGATCTATGCAACTTACAGTATGGGTTCGCGGAACACAAGCAGTGGAGCCAGTAGCAACCCAAGAGATGACGAAACAGGCGAGAACGAACCTGACCTAGCGACAGTTTTGGCATATTTACTACGGAGGTAAACGGACAGAGATGGCGTACGTACGTAGTTGCATCAACTGTCGTGTTTAGATCGTTCCTCTTTTTTGCGTTACTGACGGTACAACCGAAGCGGTTGCGGTCCAAACACCACAGTTGCTGCAGCTAGGGATGGCGTAAATTTACAATAATCTACCCACGTTGCAGTAAATAAATGATTATCATATAAACGTGTTTATCTCGCCAAACTTAGTGTTGCAATCTCGGAGATCATATTATTGATTCTGAATATGATTTATGCAGTTAAATGCATGTACTGCAATACACGATCCATCTATGCATCTCTCTGTGATTTATATTAATGTGTAAATTAAACAATAGCAATAATACTTCTTTGAAAATCTAAAGCGTGGAAATGTTTATATGTGTAGATACATTGTATGTATAAACAATAATACCATAGGCCAATTTATGTATGTTATAACTTATATCATTTATAACTTATATAAGTTATAACATTATGATTTAGTCATTGCATAATATTACAATGCAAAGCAGTATTTTCAAGGCTAAACATTATATGTATGTTGACTCTGTGTCCTGAAAAAATTACATCAATTGCATTGGTGGATACTTTCCCTATGACTATGTGCAGTACAAGTGATTATGTGCACCAGATACAATGTACTAGTGGTATTTGCACTTCAGTGCACATCTGCATAGCGCATGCAAATGAAGGCACTGTCGTTCATTGTACACTAAAACTTAAAAAGTGAATGATATCACAGTGTCACTTTACAGAAATTTGCTGTTTCAGATAGCTGTATGTTGAAATTACAGAATCCCATTCTGTGTAAGTTCCATTGTGGGTACTCAGGGGTATTTGCACTCGTGTGTGCTGTGTTTTCAATCTGATAGTAAAGTTAAAAATAGTTTGGTTTTTTTGACATTCAGCCTTGAAGAAGGGACCTTTTACAGTAATCTGAAATAAATTATTAAACGTGACCAATGGATGACAAATGGCGTATTTGTTTTGGATACTTAATCTATAAAACAAATGTACCAGTTTTTCCTTCCTGAAAAAAACAATGTGAATCAGCATAAACCAGTGTCTGTATGGAACTCAATAAATTGCAAAAAGATAAAAAAAAATGTGTGAAAAGTTTATTTTACAGTGACATTTTACATTTTTTTTCAATATCTTGCAATTCATTAAGTTACAAACACTGACAAGGTCTGTGCTGTTTCACAGTGTTGTTGTTTTTTTTCAAGTAAGAAACCTAGTAGAGTTGTTTTGTAAATTCAAATTCAAAATAAATACCTGTTTGTCATCAATATGGTCACTTTAAAAGTATGTGTGAATAGAAACATATGAAAGGGAACTTTCTTATAACATAATTTTTTTGAACAGTTCTGATCTCCAGAAGGTCACATGCATGAGGGAGCAGAACATCAAAAAAAGATAAATAAATGAAAAGGTTTTATCTAATCAAAAGCAGAGACTTTTTATGTTTACATAATTATTTATCATATTGTCCTTGTTTATGATATAACAACCAAGTATTATTTTATCACATTGTTAGGGTAGTTGAAGTTGAACTGATTTAGTACGAGCGGACACCTGTATGGTACCCAACAACAAATTTGTGTGATTTTGGTCTCCTATTGTGATAGCATTGGACTAGCCTCAGACCACTAACGATTAGTGGTCTTGAGGACTAGCTCATTGCTAACACTGTGCTGACAGGCACACCTCACTACAGTCCATAAGCCTACACTCATATGACTAAGAATTCTTTTAGTGGTCTGAGGCCTCCACCAGCCATATGTTACCAATGTTAACACAGGGCCAGCTGGCAATAACACCTTAGTTACCAGTATGTGTTAGCAACTGGAAGAGTTAATGTTAATGCCTGCAGAAGCTCCATGTTGACACCAGGCTAGCTCAGTACTAACACTGGACTTTCAAGAACACCTCACTGTCATGGGTTAGCAAGTTGAAGGGTTAATGGCATTATGCATGCAACCAACCATACATGTATGTTAACACCAGGCTAGCACTGGGCTGGCATTAACACCCCACCAGCATGTGTTAGTAATTCAAAGGGCATGCAACCAAGCTAGCTCAGTACTAACACTGGGCGGCAATAACACCTCACCAGCATGTGTTAGCAACTGGAAGCGCTACTTAATGTCTGCACCAGCCCTATGTTAACACCAAGCTAGCTCAGTATGAACACAGGGCTGGCAATAACACCTCACCAGCATGTGTTGCACCAGCCCTATGTTAACACCAAGCTAGCTCAATACTATCACAGGGCTGGCAATAACACCTCACCAGCGTGTGTTGCACCAGCCCAATGTTACCAAGCTAGCTCAGTATGAACACAGGGCTGGCAATAACACCTCACCAGCGTGTGTTGCACCAGCCCTATGTTAACACCAAGCTAGCTCAATACTATCACAGGGCTGGCAATAACACCTCACCAGCGTGTGTTGCACCAGCCCAATGATAACACCAAGCTAGCTCAGTATGAACACAGGGCTGGCAATAACACCTCACCAGCGTGTGTTGCACCAACCCAATGTTACCAAGCTAGCTTAATATCATGCTGCCAGGGGCTAGCAATCGAAAAAGAAATGTAATGTGGTTGACACTGTTTCCAATCCAATCCTCTCTAGTGGTCAGATTCGACTAATTCAGTCAGAAGATTCAGGAATCGAATTACTACATGCTGGCTCAGATAGTGATGATGATACCATTGAGTGTAATCCAGAAGGTATGTGTTTACTTCCAGTAATTTGTTGTTTATTTCAATACTTTCTTTTGTTGCCATGGTTTCCTTGTGTACTTGGTGACGGCATTGGTTGTGATCATGGTGGGTATATCTACCAGTATTTTCTGTGCCATATGTGAGAGGACATGTGGAGGGTGTGACAGTCAAGGTATGTAGATTATAGTGGACCGGGGTTATCACTACATAGTCATAATCATCTACCAAGAAAGACACCATTAGAAAAAACAGACTGTGCAGTAAATATGAGTTTCACTTCCTCATAGTTGGTTAACCCTTTAATGACTTGGTTTCTGTAACTCTATATAATCAAACTTTAAATATAAGATGTCAGGCTTTAAGGGGTCAAAGGTTTGGCAAAAATACAAACCCAAGCATTATTTGATGCAAACATCTTTATTTCTTGATTTAAATTTCTTAAGCTGTTAAATGTAATTGCTAAGACCAGACAACATTCCATTTATGCTTAGTTTTCAAATAAACATGAGAACAGCTGGTTCAATGAATTTACTACTCTGGCAACCGAGGTCTCAATTTACTAAGAAAGTCACAAACTAAAATTATCGTTATGACAAGTTGATGTAAGCAATTGAAAGGATATTAGTTTATTTGTATCACAGTAGGGTGGCATTTCTGATGACATCTGTGATCTTGCAGTGTACATTTTTTGGAACACATCGAACAACTATAGTTTTACTTCATGTGCATCTTATCTTTGTAAACAGATACCTCAGTTGCCAGAGTAGTATTTACAGGACAAACATAGTCTGGGTCTATGAACAATTCAACTTTGTTACATACTTTTCACTTACAGTGTGATATTATTTTGACATTATATATAATTTATTATATATAAGTTATAACTTCAGTTACATGTATACATGTATAACCTTGTTAATGTTTACTTTCCGTATAGTTGAATTCTTAGTCTGTAAGGTAGACTGTGATAGGGCGCCCTCACACATCGGCCAACACCTTCTTTAGGACCAGGATGATTAGGGTAGAGTGACACAACGTATCTTACAATCTATTGAACTGTGTGCTCAAACCCATTACAATAAATGAACACATACAACTGGACCATTTTAGTCTGTTTACAAATTCAAACGACTGAAAATAAACAATATTTAAATATATACCTGAGGTATATCTTGTATGTTGAATGAACAGATCCACACTACGGCTTTACTGTTTTATGTTTTCTACACAATTTTATTTTCACAGTGTGGGTAATGTTAAGAATCTTGGTCAATTTATCCCCTGGTAGAAAAACGATTAATTTACCTTGATATCACCAATGTCTGTAGAAACCCCGCCAAACCCCACAAGTTGCTGAAATAGTATTGACCACTCTCAGATTTGATAGCGATTATATTGACCCCATGAAAGGAAAATAGTGAAACATACTAAATTCATTGACAAGATAGATAAAAGACCTACAGCGGTCCTTACAACTTTGATGTAGGTGTCATGTGATGTTCTTACAATACATGTAGGGGTACAGTTACTGCATACAAACATTTTCTGGTGATTTTAATAAATTGATTTGTTTTATATTGACAGTTGACCTCAATCCTGACACAACCAAGATTGATGTAAGTTCTGTTTACTTTGCTCTTTATTATAATTAATTTATAGGAGTATAGACATTTTGTTTTCCATTTATGGTAGCATACTTCCAATCCTATATCATCAAAAACACTTCTACAGAAAGGAAGTCATTTTGGGTATGTTTTGTATTTACATATACTACACACTTTGTTCTTTTGACGTTCTATCAAAGAAAACCTTTATAGTTGTGTGAAGTTCCAATTTAGACTCGATCCTTGAGGCCTCACACACAAAAAAGCAACGATGTGCAAAATTATTCTGAATTCAAAAATGCATTAAGTATCAAATTACTACAGAGGAAAGGTGCCATTTTGCATGGACAGTGTTGTAATGGTATTCCATACATTTGAGATAACTGTAGCCCAGACAGAAACTTGTCATGCTGCCGTTTTTAGGCAAACAGCAATATCAAACCAGATCACCAATCTCTGGGATAAGATGGTGCTTTTACAATGTACAGAGATGGCAACAATACTGGGGTGGGGCGAGGTGGGTTGTTCACACGGTAAGATAGCAATAGTGTTCTTTGTATCAGATATACAGGTAGTACTGTAGTATCTACCATCTGACTTGTGTCATCAACTCCCATAGGCTAGTGAACTGAAACAGGAAATGCTCAGAAGAGATGGTTTAAATCATGATGGTAAACCAATGACTGCATATAGTATTCCTGCAATGTTACAACAGGTATGTCAACTTGCATGTATTAGAGTACTTTATCACTATTTTTACTGGTATTATGAAATATCTTTATCCAGGGTAAACAAGTGTTTTTAACACAGTGTTGCTTCTCCATTGAGTCCCTCATACGTCGACAAAAAAAACCAAATCCATCAGAACGTCAAAATACATATTATGTTGAAGGGATATGTTGGTGTTTTTGAAATCATGAAAACAATCCATCAAGACAAAGAGTAAACATACAATATGATTCAGTACAATATATTGCAAAATAATGTCAAGGTAGAAGCAATGAAAACATACAAAAGCTACAAAAAAAGTTAAAATATACAGAACATTGGATATTGTGAAATGTTTACATTAAGGGGTGGTAAAATAGGTAAGAATCTTAGCATTCTACACAGCTTTGGGATATGACTCACAACAGAACATGCTGCTATTGCAAGACACTTCACATCATTTCCAGATTTCTAAAGTCATGTCTTGTCGTATTAATTCATTTATACTGTGTTTGTATTTTGGTTACATGGACAGCGTGAGATAGGAAGGTGTAGAAGCCATGGTAGATTTTCCAAGGCAGATTGCTCAGTCATTTCTTCAAAGTGAGTAGACTTGTTTTATTTTGAACTGTTCTGTCAGGTTTGAAATTGATACTAGAACTTGATGTGTTATAGGATTGGATAGCTAGATATACTTCATTACCTTCATTGGATGGCTAGCTATACTTCAGTGACTTCATTGGATGACTGTGAAAAATGTACTCCAGTGAATTAATTGGAAAATTAAATATGTGGCAGTAACTTCATTGGATGACTAAATATGCATCAGTGACTTCATTGGATGACTATTAATTGTACTTCAGTGACTTCATTGGATGATTATGTGTAGCTCAGTGATTTCATTAGATTGGTTTTTGAATGTCCTTCAGTGACATCATTGAATGACAAACATACTGACTCTACATTAATACATTCTCATTTCTCCTATCCATTTATTTCTAGTTATTTACCAAACAAAATCCACATGAAAACGCGGTATCACCACAAAGCGTTCTGTGGTAGTTACTCAGAGAGTGGTGAAGTCTTCCTCACTGCATGTCAAGACCAAAACATAAGACTGTACGATACCAACAAAGGTGGATTCCATCTCTTTAAAAGTATTCGAGCCAGAGATGTTGGCTGGAGTATTCTAGACACTGCATTCAGGTAAGTAAATCATGTGTCTGTACTGGAAGTATGCTTATGAATAACATAGTTTTGGAACATTGGTAACAGAGACTGGTAAATCTGGTAAACTTCACTGAAGTACATAGATTTCTATACCTAGTCTGTTTCTTTAGGATAGATGGTATACAAAGATTTGTACATGACACAAAGATTCAACGCATATAATGTGGCTATGTTTAAAATACTTTTATGAGATACATATTTGTGGTAACAAACTATAATTCCCTTGCATTTCATGTAATTTTTCTACCGGTTACGATATATACAATGTCATTTGAACTTTCACAAAATCAACTTTATTTATTATTTGCCATAAGTTTCTTAACATGTATCCCCAATATTTATATTTACAGTCCAGATGGTAACTATATTATGTACTCTAGCTGGTCTGAATGTAGTAAGTATTTACCATACTTATTGTTCATGTTGCCAAGAAATGGTTGTGTAGATAAGAGAAAATAGGAAATATATTGTCAAAACTATCTCTGTTATATTTCACTACATGGCCAATGTGGTTTACAAAAAGAAAAAGATGCAGACTTTTTTGTGGTACAATATGCTGAACATACATGTATTTATAATCATACAAATATACAGCATGTGGTGAGTTAATAGTTAACTGTCAGAGCGCCCTCACACATCCGCCAACCCCTTCCACAAGAGCAAGACCAAGGTCAAAAGCAAGGCCATTGAGGATAGCGCGATATCATTGCATATTTTACAGTCAGTCTAGCAATTAGTCAGTTGAGTAAATTCAGTATGTGGTACCAGATTTATCACTCTCTTCATACATGTATAATAAAGGCCCAATATTCAATCCCAGGTTTTCACACTAGTGCCCATCATTGGAGCCAAGGATTACTTAGGATCATACATTTATTTAGGATCAACTTTTTTCGATAGCTCTTCAAGACAACTGTTTTTCTCCTAATCCAACACATGCCTTTAAGTTCAATGACTGTTTTTATCCCTCCTCCTAGTCCACATATGCAATGTATATGGTGATCATGACGTACATGATGCACTTGACCTCCAACCTGGGGATACAAGATTCTGTGCCTTCTCAATTCAGTTTTCAAGTGATAATAAAGAAATCTTGGCTGGGTAAGTCACACTGACTTAAAAATGCTACAGTAATATGTAGTTCAGTTTCCACAACTGTTGTGTATTTTATATATATTCCATTATGTTCCATGTACCTTCAGGTATGTTTCATGTGTGCTTCATGTGTATTTCAAGTAAGAAAACATGGTAAAGGTGTTTTTTGAATAAAAAAATCCAAACTAAATACCTAGTTTTTCAAGCATGTAGATGGGGAGGGTAGGATTGAACTCTGAACTCTGCAAAAAAAACCTTGAACTTTGTGATGAACACTTGGACCATGAAGTAATTCACACACACACTTTGTTACTTAATATATGTTTTGGTGATTGATTGTTTTTTGGACAGTTTCACATTTGATCAGCTCATAGGCAATTGGCCTTTTCTAGCTGTAATATGATATGATATGATTACTCAGTTGGTGATCTTTATCATTATGTTATCCTTTCATTGCAGAGCTAATGATGGATGTCTGTATATCTACGACAGAGAACGAAATGAAAGAACAACCAAGGTTAGTTTCTACTATACATACTTCATAATATACTATGTCAGGCGGTATTTGAACTTGGTAGTTACTAAGTATATCCCTACCACCCTTGACATTGGTTTGTGCACTTTAAAAGCATGTTGAGGCAACAAAAAATAGTTTGTGACAATAACTTTTTGATGATGTAAATGACTATGAATTACTGAAATGCAGAGATTTTATTTGCTGTTTTTGTGTTCCCTTGTTTCAGATTGATGCACATGAAGATGATATAAATGCAGTAACATTTGCTGACGGTTCATCACAGATCCTGTACTCTGGTGGTGATGATGGTTTATGTAAAGTATGGGATAGACGTATGTTACATGAAGCCAATGTACAACCAGTGGGTACATTTGCTGGCCATACAGATGGTATTGCATATATAGACTCCAAGGTGAGTACAGTGGGTACATTTGCTGGCCATACAGATGGTATTGCATATATAGACTCTAAGGTGAGTTCTCTCAAAAATGTAAAATCAGTTGGGTGTACTTGCAAGCCATACAAATCACATTGCATACGTAGATTCAAAAATGAAAGTTGTCAAAACTTAAACTTTGCATATATATACTCAAATGTGAGATCTTTCAAAATGTACAACCCATAGTGTTTTGCCAGCCATACAGATAGCATTAGTATACATATATACCCGATAGACTCTATGATGAGATTTGCTAATTGTACTTAAGTCTTGAGAAAGGCAATCTTGTTTGCAAGATGTTTTCTCTTCCACTGTCCACCTTACACAAAACATATTTTAAAGTATAATGAATTGTTTTTTGCATGTCAACAGGGTGATAGTAGACACCTGATATCAAATTCCAAAGATCAGAGCATAAAATTATGGGATGTGAGGAAATGTTCATCACCTGATTGTGTTGAGGCTTCTAGACGAGCTGTTGCCCAGCAACACTGGGACTATAGATGGCAACAGGTACCAAGGAGATGTGAGTACTCTTAAAGCATAACTATCAATTCTTGTTTGTTGTCATTCTGAAACTGTTAGTATTATATCAGCAACAACTTTTTTTTTTTTTGGGGGGGGGGGGGGGGGGTGGCGATTCCATCTGTCCATGTGTCTGTCTATCTGTTGTCCATGTGTCTGTCTGTCTGTGTACTGTCTACTAATAACCTCAAAAGAAGTGCCCCTGCAGGTACATGTATGACCAGACGGTGCAACAGGAATGTATTCCATCCTTCCATGTGTCTGTGAGTCTGTCTGTCTGTCTGTCTGTCTGTCTGTCTGTTTGTCTGTTTGTCTGTCTGTCTGTCGAGTGTAGTGCCTGTGTTTAGTAACCTCAACAGGTACCGGCTATAGGAACAGACGTTATTTGTCTGTCTGTCTGTCTGTCTGTCTGTCTGTCTGTCTGTCTGTCTGTCTGTCTGTCTGTCTGTCTGTCTGTCTCTGTAGCATATGGTGTCTGTGTCTGTGTTTAATAACATCAACAGGTACCACCTTGAGGGGATATAGGAATGGACTTCATCTGTACATGTGTGTCTGTCTGTCTGTCTGTCTGTATATATGTATCTGCATCCATTACTCAGTCATGTATTGACTATCTTTTTTAAACCAAACACAAAGGTGATACACCATATACATCTATGTATTTCAGGGCTTGACCATTTCTTTCCCAAAATAGTCAATTTTGTAATGCGATTCACAAAGTGCAATATCTTCAAAACTGTCGTACCACGTCTAGAGACTCAGTTCAAGTGTTGACAGCCACTGTGCCATGGTTTAACTTTCTATTGTCTACAGAGTATGAAGTAACTTCACAACTGTCGGTCTTCAAAATACGCAAGTTTTATTGTAACCAAGAGTCGCACCATGATCATTAATAACCTCTGTGTTGATTTCATTACAGCCAAGAGACACACCACTATCCCAGGAGATACCTCTTTGATGACTTACAGAGGTCATGGTGTTTTACAGACTCTCATTCGGTGTCATTTCTCACCAGAATTCACTACAGGACAGGTAAATGACTGTTTTAATTTATGAAATCATACTACAGTCTTTATTAGCTCAACATGCTTCACTGTGAAAAACTACAAGAATGGGCCCTGTGTGTCCAGTTTGTATGCACTTGTGTTTGCGATCTACACCTACACCTAATATTTTTCACCCATGCCTATGGCGATTCATTGCATCTTAGTTAATATAATACCCAAATTGTAAATATTTATGATATTGATAGAGTTGATCACTCCTTGATCATACAAGCTACAGTTAGTACAACAAGATGGAAAAAGTTTTAAAACAACAGATATTGTGAAAAATATAATTTTAATTACAACTACTGGGGCTTTATATACATAAATTTTGATTCAAATATCTTAATGATTAACATGTACATTTCCATACAAATTGTTGATACCATGTTTGTTCTCATTTCACTTTATACAGAAGTACATCTATACTGGCTGTGCTACAGGAAGTGTTGTTAGTAAGTATGCAATCTCATATCTCACAGTTTAACATAAACTGCTAAGTTAGTAGCGCTGCATAATTCTAAATTCTCGTATGTAACTGTGCCCACCCATTCCCGAATAAATATACAATATTTTCTCATTCTAGTTTATAATGGCTTTGCAGGTCATCCATTGTGAATACAGATATCCCTATTCTTTTTAGTCCCCGCCGGACGAAGTCCGGAACGGGGACTTATGGATTGGGTTCCGTCTGTCCGTGTGTCCGTCTGTCCGTGCGTCCGTCCGTCCAGAGCCATTTCTTGGAGATGCCTGGACCGATTTTTTTCAAACTTGGTAAAGGGGCAACATACAATGGCATACATATGCACGTCAATTTGTTTCATGATACGATCCAATATGGCCGCCTAGCAGCCATTTTGTTTGCGAATTTTCCATGTCCAAGGCCATAACTCAGACATGCTTGAACAGATCTCATTCAAAGTTGGCATTAGGACAGTGTTTTATGACATACATGTGCATATTCATTGTTGTCGTGATACGATCCAATATGGCCACCTGGCAGCCATTTTGTTTGCAAATTTTCTATGTCCAAAGCCATAACTCAGACATACTTGAACAGATCTCATTCAAAGTTGGTATTAGGACAGTGTTCTATGACATACATGTGCTCATCCATTTGCATCGTGATACGATCCAATATGGCTTCCTGGCAGCCATTTTGTTTGCTAATTTTCCATGTCCAAAGCCATAACTCAGACATGCTTGAACATCCCCCCCCCCCCCCCATACCCGACCCATCCTTTATTGTTGAATGGTTTATTCCATCACGTCATCTTGAAGAGTAGGCATATCCCATGTCCAACGAGCAGACACAACATATCTAAGTCTGTTTGATTTAGGTTCACAAGTGTTGTTGCGTGATCAGAGTAGTGATATCAAGAAAATGACAACATAAACTGCCAGTTCCTTAAAACCCAATCGTAGCGGGGACTATGTCATTCTCAATGACTTGTTTCATTATATGATGTGAACATTATGTTTTGTCGGCATCCATTGATATTGCAGGCATCCATTCACATTGATAAATAAAATATAATTATATTTTGTCATTTCAGTATATGATGTACTAACTGGTAAGATGATTTCCAAGCTTCAAGGTCAGAAGGCGTGTGTCCGTGACGTATCATGGCATCCATCAGATATGAACATTATGAGTACATCCGTAAGTTTATATTCTGTGTAGTTTTACTGACTTAAGAACGGCTGATTTCATTGATCATCTTACTACTACAATTTGTTGCGTAATTTAGTGCTTTTAAGTTGAAGGTGTGAAACTTGTCAAGATTCAAACTGTTTTTGTAGTCATACATGACTAAAGAAAAAAGAAGGTGAAACTCTTCTAACAGTTAGGTTAGAGAAAGGAATGTGAGTTTTTATCATTCTGCTTCTTGTATCTACTTAACAATGCCTTTCCACTTTCCATCAATAGTTGGCACTCTCTTTCCAAGTACTGTATAATTACATTCACTTGCTGTCAGCCATCTTGTCATTCAACTTCCTAGCGCCATTTGGCAAAGCTGTACTTGCTGGCGCTCCGTAACTTTGGTCTAAACACAACATGAGTGAACCAAAATTTTTTAATTTGACCCCTAACATAAAACCTGATGCCTATCGCCTACCAGAAATGGTCGCTTCTATACAATTACCCCCTCCCCTCCCCCTCCCTTCCTTCCTACCTACCTCCCTCCCTCCCTCCCTACCAGCTGCAATTTCCCAGTTCTGTGAAGTATTAAGAACAAAATGTGAATTTGACAGTGAGTTTCTTTATCTACAGTGGGATGGTTCTGTTGGCAAGTGGGAATATTCCAGTAAAAAGTACCATGATTCCAGTGACTCTGACGAAGATGATAAAAACTCAGATGATGACAGTGATTCCGACAGTGTCCATTTATTGTCATCTCTAGCAGGAATGTCAAGGAGAAGACCCAGAGTTTATCTTGACATTTAATTTTTAAACGTGAGATGTGTCAAAAGTTGAAAGTAACATTTACAAGTCAGGGTTACGTACGATATGGCAGTCCAGAGTCTGACTGGTGACATCTGATAATGAAATTCATTATAATATCATGTCTTTTAGAAAAAAACATTATTTCATTGATTTATGCAGTTGCCATGACAATATAAGACTTATTGATTCCATCGTCCTGACAACACTGGACTGCTCACTTTATAGTTGTCATGACAACACTGGACTGTTCACTACAGTAGACTGACCGAGATAGTTGTCTTGACAACACAATACTGATTAATTCAGTTGTCACAGCAATGCTTAAGAATTCAATATTGTTTTTAGGCTGATCGTTTTAGTTATCATAATGGACCATTCAATTTAGTTGTCATGACAACAAATGAATAACACTTTGCCATTTTGAACTGGCCAGTACATGTGATCATCATATTCCTGTAATGTAATGGCTTCACAGTATAAACACAAATACATGACGCATTGAATCAAGCACACACACATAGAGAGAGCACAGTGACTTATAGAACATGCCTGATTTTGTGCTAATGTGGTTACTGTCAATTAATCATATTTAATCATCAATTCTCACTGTCCATATTGTTGCTATTGGTAACATGACAGCATGATTGCTAAATAAGCCAGTGTGATGAGAAGAATTGGGTTTTTGTGGTATGGTAACGGCCAATTAATTCTAACCTCATCGGATGCAATAATCCAATAATAAGCTCAGTCTACAAACACCATAACATGCAAATGCTTCGAAATACAGCACATTGCAGGTTAGTGTTCACTGGCTCAGTTTGAATCAACCACACAGAAACCAGTAAGAAACTGCATATTCTGTACAAGGTAGCAAGGTCGCAATTTCTTGCTACATTTTGTCTAAATGAAATAAACCAATTAAATGTACTGCAACTACACGGAGACATGTGGGCACCAATATTTTGATGTCTACATGCTAATTTGTTTTGAGACTAAATTTAGCAAAAAACTGCATTTATTGAATCTTGCTATCTTAAAGAATAGCGTGTGTAGTTTCTTATCTTTCTTTGTATCAAACATAGCCAGTGAACACTAAGCTGCAATGCTCTGTATGTGATACAATTCCTTAACTGCTTTCCCACCGTTTCAAATAACAGAAATAACCCTGATAAATATAAACACCCTATATTTACCCAAAATGTTTAAAGAGACTGTTTTGAAAGAAATCTGTAACCAGACAGAGAAGAGAAGTTTGACAAATGTCTGTTTGTGTTAATGACAATTTGACAATGTTATAGTAATCATGTGATTAGATTGAGACATTGTGGTTGAGCATATTGAACTGGAAGAGTAGAGATAGACATTATTACAGAGTTTGTTTTCTAGAGCAGCGGAAATATCACTTGTTTAGATACGAAATTCTTTGTTCTGATATCACAATAATTACATTTCATACATTGACCATTGAAAACTGATCATGTGTGATAGACAAACAAGTTTTGGTTGTTGGCATAAGTGTATGTGTGGTGCAGTTCTAATCTGGAGTAGTGTGATAATATATGTTGACAAGGATCTCATTTGAAAATGAATTTGATTGGTTAATATAGATCACATGTTAATTTGGCTGATGATGATCACATGTTGATATGATTGGTTAATATGAATCGCATGTTAATTGCATTGGTTGATGTAGATCACATGTTGATTTGATTCACTGATATAGATCATAATTATGTTTAAGTCATTTTGAGTGGTTGATACTGAACACATTTTCAAATTAATTTGCATCATACAGAGATATAGTATAATACAACATCTGTGTGTGATTTTGCTCATATTTGTTGCACATATTTACATATTAATAAGCTCATTTGCATAATTGATTTTGCTCTATTATGTACCTGACTGCTGATTTGCATACTTAGTAAAAACTGTATTGCAGGTTGGAAAAACTAGCCATCTGTGTCCAAGTGCTATTGTAGTTTGTATTTTAGGTTTGAAGCTTTCATTTGATTTCATATACATGATGTATATGACTGGGTTCTATGGTAAATGAAAGCTGTAGTCTGGTTATGAACAAAACCAGAAGATTGTCTATTTCAGGCACTAGGAGTGCCGTAAAGTTTTGAAGTGAAATGTGGCATATTGTTTTTAATGTAGCAAAATTTTTCTAGCCTTTGTGTATTACACTGAATACATGGTCAGTATTTTTACTAAGATTTGGAACAGAATGGAAGAAACACGGTAAAACTTACATAATTTACCATTTGTACCACATTTTGTTTGGGAACGGTGATAAAGTGATTTGGGGAGCTCTGGTAGATTTTACGTACTAATACCACCCTTTAGCAAACACACTGATGGTATATCTAATTCAGAAGTACCCAGAAATGGTACACGTGATGGTGACTTCATTAATACGCCATATTCTGTTAACTTGAGGCTCTGGTGATTTTGTAGGTAAAGATCTTAAAAGGGACACCCAAGATTTGGCAAAGTGGGGGATAAAATTTGCATATGGCCGCTGATTGCATGGCAAGGCGCAAAGTGTGAACAAAATGTGTGTAGAAGAACTAATGCAGTACAGTAGTGGTTAGGCATGTTTTGATTATCAGTAGTTGCTAATAAAACAGTGTAGTGAGAACAACAATAGTAAAATGAGTTGCAACTTCATGTCTGCTGTCTGTACACTACAATACTCAACTATTCTGGCCCTCACTTCCAGCCCCAAAACAGAATGCAAACAGCACCCCTAAAATTTTTTACAAAAACAAAAAACAAAAAAAAACAACAACAACAGAAACCAGCACTCCTAGTGGCCAAACCATGAAATCCTTTATCACCTTGGTAACCTCAATATGGCATATTGATTCTTCTTTCACAGATAACATTTTGATGTATAATAAAAAGTTGCTTCAAGTAAAGAGCAGTTAATTTGTAAAGCTCTTTACCATTGACTTGGGTGTTGCCTGATGTATATAATAGGTAGGGGTTCGCTTACAAGAAAGTCAAGTTCTTGTATTTTTATTTACTGTATGTAAGATAAGGAGATTGATTCATTAAAACAAGTAAAGTTCATGATAGTCCTACCGTAGATTTGTGCATTTTACAAGTTTTCAACATGAGTTGTAATGATATACCATTATTACAATGAAATTCAAATGACCAGTGTGAAAGGAGTAGCCACAACTGTGATTTTAAAGATAAACTCAATATTGATGAGATTCCTGTATGTAAACAATTACACTCTTTGGAAAGTCCAATTCTCAAACAATCAATGCCAAGTGTGGTATCTGATAACAGGAGGTCATAAAATAGATGTCTTGTGTTCAATCTCAATTTAAGGTTCAAGCTATTGTATTGCAAGATTGTCTAAAAATGGTGTTTCTAGGTAGGTCATCTTCACTCAGTCTAGATATTGGTGTTTTGTATTTTACGACCTCCTGTTATCAGATACCACACTTGGCATTGATTGTTTGAATTCAACTTTCTAAAGAGTGTAATTGTTTATATACAGGGGTCTTATCAATTGAGTTTATCTTGAAAATCACAGTTGTGTCTATTCCTTTCACACTGGTCAGTTGAATTTCACTGTAAAAGGGCACAAACTGAGTTTATCTGATTTTATTTTATACACATTTATAAATACTTCTATCCATTATCAGTGTAGAATGTTAAATGAAATGCCACGCTATGAAATACAAGAATTTACATAAAGTGTAGATTCTGGCGAGTAATTTCATGATTTCACATGAATATTCATGACTCCTAAGTGCTTACTATGTTCATTGTTCAACTAATACATATGAATGTATGTTAAGTTTATGAGTCAACAGTGGACCACTGGTTGGATAATGAAGATGAAATAGAGTTTCAATTTGGTGTTGCTTGGTAAATTCTGTGAAATTTATGTGATGTGAAAGCATGAAATGACTCTCCAGAACCCAAAGTTTATGAAAATACCTTTATTGCCTGAAAATGGTGTTCCCAATGAAATATGGCCACATGGTTTCTGGCATTGTTAGCACAGTTGATGACATAGGGTTACCATGACATTTTCTTGTGTGTGTATATATATATATATATATATATATATATATATATATATATATATATATATATATATATATATATATATATATATATATATATATATATATATATATATATATATATATATATATATATATATATATATATATATATATATATATATATATATATATATATATATATATATATATATATATATATATATATATATATATATTACATACTAAATTATGTCATTGAATGGCTGAATATCAGGTATGAGTTTTGTCAATAGCAAATAAACTCAGTTTATGCCCTTTTACAAGTAAGACTACATTGTAACTCTTTGGTATAGTTTTCATGATTTGAATGAAAAATAAAGTGAAATTTTATACATGTAACAGTATATGTTGTGTATTATTTATTTGTATGACGTGGTTTGAGTGTCTTTGACAGTAGTGTCCATGTTGTGCATGTACATCATTCTGTGTCTTTGCAATCTGCTTTGAAATAATCTGAATATTACAATGAGAAATCTGTGTTGCTAAATCATTGTACCATTATCGAGGACCACAATGGAAATATTCTCGGCAATACTTTTATATGTATGTTTTTACTATATTTTATTGCCAAATAAATTCAATTCAATTCAAAAGTAAACTTTTGCTCCAAACACAAACTTACAATCGTACCCAACATTTTCGTCAGCACACTTCAGTTTTTGTCAACGGATTGACTCACTCTTCAGATTACAGTTTGTTGACAATGACTGAAGTGTGCAAACAAAAACTTCAAATTTACAGTGTTCTGTTTGGCACACAAATTTACTTTCATTTGATAAGGCGGTCCTTGAAGTTAACCATAGAGAATCATACAGATACCAACAACCAACCAACACATACACCATAATTCCTACAGTGAATTCACTGATTAGGACGGCCTTACTCATTCTTCTATGTTTCGCAATGTAACATCTTCAAAGGATGGGTCAGTAGGTTAAAAAAATTATTTTGAAAAAGTAAGTGCATGTGTACAGTTGATAATGCTTTCAATTCATTATCATTAGTCTGAATAACATAGAAATGGCAGTAATGTCATAAAGAAACTTTGAACCATTTGCTGGCCCTGAATTTTGGCAATGAATATCTTTTGCCCAGATACGAACTTGTGGGTTCACCATCTTACCATTGGTGACATTTTGAAATTTTTTGTCATCCTGCCATAGAGGGCGCAGTTTAAAAAAAATTATTTCACTAGATTGAAGAATTATTGGGTCGGTCAGGTCAAACATAGAAATAAGTAAGGCCTCCCTTACACACATACACACAATCTGTTTGGTTACAATCAAATGTATGTATTTCATAACACAAACAACAATCACTATACATTCCTGATAAAAGTCAATTTATTACGATTTTCAGATTTCTGTAAAAATTGATTCCATTAACTTGTAAAAATTCTCAAAATTTGACCAGTCATGGTAAAAGTTGACTTCAAAGGTGGGACATAATTATACACATTAGGAATGCCAGTAGACAATTAGATCTTGAGTTACTGAATTAACAGAATGTTCAACAGAAAACACCCAAAACTTGTGCTCAATACGTGAGACACACACCTTTCAAAAAAGGACAACGCTATGAAACTGTTTTTGAAGATAGGTATAAAAGAACCCCTGAAGACTGACTTTCAAAGATAACCCCAATCACCGTGATGCCCAAGAAAACGGCATGTAAAAATACACGTACCACGAATGGCATTGTAAGAGAACTGCAAAATATAACTTTGCTTGGCTATGGCCATGTTTGCTATGCATATTTCTTTTTTACTTTTGAATACTCATTCACTTGACTACCCCCTAACTATTGTTAAAGTGTGTTTATTTTTGAAAGTTAATTCACTTGACTACCCCTCACTATTCTAAGAGTATGTGCATTTTTGAATGTTCATTCACTTGACTAACCCTCACTATTCTTAAGAGTACGTGCATTTCTCAATGTTCATTCACTTGACTACCCCTAACCTTTGTTGTTGTATGTGTATGTGTATGACTACCATTCACTGTTATTAAAGTATGCATATCTCTGAATGCTCATTCACTTGATCACCCCTCACTATGTTAAGTATAAAAGAATCCCTAAAGATTGACTCTCAACAAAGACACCAATCACTGCCCCAAACAAACTGAACGATAAAAAATAATACAAGAAATCTGTCTATATACAT
Source organism: Glandiceps talaboti (assembly GCF_964340395.1). Classification (NCBI taxonomy): domain Eukaryota; kingdom Metazoa; phylum Hemichordata; class Enteropneusta; family Spengelidae; genus Glandiceps; species Glandiceps talaboti. The sequence continues at coordinate 13,218,176 of NC_135564.1, read as the reverse complement.
ATGATAATCTTGATTATTGTATAAACTATACAGTGTGTGCATATTTTTCCATAGATATTATTTCTAAGTATTTTTCTTATTCCAGCCTAGGAAAATATGAGTGACAAAATAGACCTTGTTGCAATGAGTCGAGAACTTGTAGTGGCAAAACCTATTTGTCAAGTATTTTCCAGCCGAATGAAGAAAGATATTGAACAGATATAATCATGCCTGCAAAAGCTTAATTTAGGAAATATAAGGAATATAATGACACTGCAGAAAGAAAATTTAGATACAAAGTTTTAGCACACAAAACGAGTGACTTCTACAGGCACATTGTCAAAATGCAGAATGATCATGGTATAAGTAGTGTTTATGCATGGTAAAATGTTCCTTATCATTTGTTTTTGTCAGGGATGTACGTAATTTTAAAAGTAGCTAGTCAAATATGAAAAGTAGCAAGCAGTGCTATTTATATGAAGCAGACCCATGAATCTGCCCAACAACGGAAATATACTGGTTGACACAAACAATTTTGAAAAAATTTCTAAAAAAGCAGCCGGCAAAACATTGCAGAGTAGGCGGTTAATGTTGCTGGCTACCGGCTCTTATCTACATCCCTGATTATCAATTGCTGATTATTTCATTTTCCTGTGAATCAATTTATAAAATGGTTCATTATTTCATTGAAATTGTAAAATCTCTCAAATTCAACAAAGAAATCTTGTATATTTACGACATCTGTGATATTTTTATCTTTTAATTCTGATAGACTATGAACTATGATATAAAACCTAGTCTTTAGTTTTCACATCTTGAAACGAAACAAAAAAAAAAGAGTTATACACAACAATAACAGAAATATTTGTTACAACTTTTTAAAGTATTATCAATCAAATGAAAACAGCATAAATTGATTACAGTTTTGTACTCTCTTGAATAAATTCCATATTTACTAAATTCTAATCAAAGTGATTTGTGGGTTCTACATCTAAAAGATGGCAGTCCTATACAAGAATATTAAAAGTCTAGTCTCAGTTATCCAGACTCTCATTATCGGGATTCTCTACCATCTCTCACAGAGTCTGGAGAATAGTACACAAAATGTATGCAACTACTGATATTGGTTAGGACATGTGAATCATGGGAAAATTTACTGCCAAGAATGTGACGCCCTGTGTTACCTTTGACAGTCCAAGCTCGTGTCACATGTTTGACAGTCTCGAGCAACAGGTATCTGTTAATTTCAAATAATTTTACTAACTCAATATATGGCCTTATTGCTATGATTGTGTGCCCTAACTGAAGTGGAAGTCACATACATATATATTGAATCTATTTCCCCAGACTCTGTAGGTAGTAGCCATGAAGCGAGAGCCCCAACGAGACTAATAAAAGTACTGATCATAAAAACACATGTTGTATATATAATGTATACTGCCTATATTCAAATCTAGTTGCAGTGAAAATACATCTCCCTCTACACACTCATGATTCAATCCCAGGTTCTTGCATAAGTGTTATTATCTTATTTTCTTCTCAAAATTTTGATCCTAAGCTGACGTGACAAATACTCAACTTATTTGTAGTCTAAAAAGGTTGTCAACTGTGCTCCAATTTAGAAAATAAAGGTTTGATGGTTTCGGTATTACTACCTTTAATCTTGTCAGATTTTGTAAAAAAAAAAACAATTTGTACAAGTCAATCCAAATCCAGTTGATAAGTAACTACAGAAAACATACCAAACCCATTTATACATACAGTCTATGAATGATCACACTGGTGACCTGTGCCATTACAGCTGACAAGTACAAAAAAAAAGTGTAAGACATCTCAATTTGTTAACCTGAATGACCAACTTTTCATGAAAAGTTTTGGCGATCGATATCAAAATATATCAAACTAAACATCTTTCTTTATTATAACTCTTTCTGGAAAAAAAAGTATTATCACTTGAAGTATAACGAGACGAAACAAGGCACTTGCCTATTTATCAATGCGTTGCCATGGCAACCACCTGCTAATTAACATTGCTATGACAACCATCTGATCAACATGTTGCCATGGCAACCACATGATGATTGCTATATGGCCAGGGCAACAACCTTATGAAGCTGCTGCCATGGCAACTACCTGCTAATCTACATATTGCCATGCCAACTCGCTAATTTGTTGCCAGTTGGTGGTTTCAACTTGTGGCAGTCTCTGTTTTACTTGTCATAATTTCTTCGTACTGAGCGGTGGTTGGTGGCGCTGTGGTGGCATTTGTATATTTAGCTTGTGTGATTCTGGTGGAGGCATAGTTGTCCATGTCAGTCAGGTCTTCACGTTTTGGGACGTGTATTGGTACTTGTGGGTGGATTTTCACGTACTCCGGGTTGGTGTGTGCAGGTGAAATAGGTGTCTCACCTGTGTTAAGAATAGCATGGCCATTGGTCAGGTGATCTGTGGTGACAGACGTAGATTGTACAACTGACGTCTGCTGTGGATCGTTGCTGGTTCCTGAAATACAAACAATATAAGTTAGCATTTTTCTCGGTCAAGATAACAACTAAGGGTGCTGACACTTCCTGTGATTTCTATGCACCAACTTAATAAACATTTCAAAATACGTCAGTTACTGTAAAAAAAAGATATAAAATAGTCATCAAACATCATAAGGTCATTTTAACACTTTCACAAATAATGTGAATATCTCCTCGCTACCTTCTATTAGCATTACATCAGTGATTGCTTCAATACCCAGTAGTTATTACAGGCAGTTGTTATACCCCTCTCATCAAAAATAAGTAGAGAAACTTGCAGTTCATTGCAGTATCAACACTCCATCGAACTGAATGTCATTGGAATGTTGAAGATTTAGCTGAACAGGGATGCACAGACAGACAGATGGATGCACTGACAGACAGACAGACAGATGGATGCCATTCCTGTAGCCCCCTCTCAGCTGTGCCAGCTGGGGAGACTAATGATTTTGAATGTAAGAGAATGTAACAAAAAAAAAAAGAGAAGGAACATTTTATTTAAAGTTGATAACTTTACATATACTAATGATTACTTTACCTCCAAGAAGCATTTCTTGTAAGAGGTTGTCTATCTTGGCGACACCAAACAACTTAGCAAACTGAACTTGTTCTATCATGTGCCATGTGATACTTTGTAAGGATGGTAAGACAAGCAACATTTCACCAAAGCGCCCTCTAGAGTCGTATTGCCTGTCATTGATGTAGTCTTCAAGGTTGATTTGTACTTGATATCGGATAGCTTTAATCTTCATGTTGTCACTCAAACCTTTTGCATCTGTCAACAAACAGAAATAACAATGACCACACCATTCTATTATAGCTACAGTCTGTAAAGGAGGTCCCATTTTTGGTGGAAGAACAGTAAAAGTACAAATACACAACACACACTAAAATTGATTTACAGGAATATCTGAGTTAACAGTGTGATAGAGGTGATTAAATATACTACATGAGAATTAGAAACCAATACCATGGTGGTTTTATTAATTTATTGGTAACTAAAAATTTATGTCATAATGACAGTGTTATGATTTCTGGTTGGAGCTCTAACCATTGCCATGGTTCAATATGTTTTTGTAGTTGAAATAACAAAAGTCACAACATTTTAATGTCATTAGTGAATTCAGAATAGATTCTAGAAAAGTGACAGTTTTACATAAATTTGAAACAACATGGCTGATTGAAAACAGGGAGAGGTATAGTTTTATAGCAAGACCTTGGATGTAAACTTGGAAAAGCTGAAAATGACAAAACCTCTAGATCTAGTGCTCAGCTTCAGCAAGCCCACGGCAGTGCATTGGGTGCCATGTGACATGTGGCTGCTTTTAAAATTAGCAGAACTGCCAGAGTGTCTAGCAGCTAGATGAGGAGAAACACTGAACTTTCACCAACATTCATGGCTGAAAACTGGGATGGAAATATAGACTTTACCTGGATCAAAAAACACTATGGCCTTCAAACAGGCAAACTCCTGTTCATCTATCTGGACATCGCGAAGTGGGCGTACTAATTCATCTAGTATGCGTGACGCTATGCGACTGATTTCCAACTGTGGTGCGTGGCGTGGTATGATGACATCATTTCCTAACAGTAAGACGTCTTTATAGTGGAGAGAACGGCGAGCTACACCCAATACTAAATGTTCTCCTGCATGTGCTCTAAGGAGGGCAACCTATAAATGGAAACGATAAATAAGTTGGTGATTTATGAAGTATGACTTTGTGACGTGATCATAAAACAGTGCCATCTATCATAGAGTGAACAAGACTGACTGTTTGCAGTCGAAAGCTCTCAGCTTATCAACAGCGCCCTCTATCATGAGTGAACAAGCCTGACTGTTTGCAGTTGAAAGTTCTCAGCTTATCAACAGTATGTTGTGTATTGGTTGAAATACTAGTACTTATGACGTACATCACAGACTTTTAAGAGATTACAAATAAGATGCAATCATATTTTACCAAAATGCCACTTGACCACCCTCAAAGAAATTTTCTACTTAAAAAGGGTCAAAACTGTTTGAATCTGTGACAGCAGTGTGTTGACTCCTCTAAAAGAAGACAACATTTATTGTTGTAAGTCAAAATGATAAACACTGTGTTTTCATGTGAATCACTACATTGTAAGAAATTTCGAAACACCAAATTAGGTGGGTGACAAATTGGTGTGCATCAGTAGTACAGCAAATTGACTTTGTAGGCAAACTGGTCACCACACAGTAAGAGATAGGGGAACATCAAATTTGGTGGGTGACAAATTGGTGTGCATCAGTGGTACAGCAAATTGATTTTGTAGGCAAACTGGTCACCACACAGTAAGAGATAAGACAGCATCAAATTTTGGTGGGTGACAAATTAGTGTGCATCAGTGCAGCAGCATAGTAAGGGATGGGGAGCATGTTGATGGGTGACAAGAATTTGCTGTCCATCAGTGGCATATCAAATTGGCTTAGAGGGCACACAATCTGTGAGTGAAATGTTACATCCTATGATAACAAAGAAAACCATGGCAGAAAATGTTAATAAACATACCTGGTCATCGAGTGGTAATTCACAGAAACTTGGGATATATTTGGCCCATTCAACTAAGACAAGTAATTGCTGCTTCATACTGTCACATATGTCTTCTGGTGTGGCGACTTTCTTGGCTGTGAGACTGTTCTCTGGCATTGGAGTTGACGGAATCTGGTGAGGAAACATCTGTAAGATATGATTTACAGTTACCATGCAAGGATTTGAACAACACAATGGTGAACTATATACACATGATAATTAACAGTTTGACAAAAAATTACAGGAATTTTTATCATGAATATAGTGAACGTTAGATCTTTAACAGAATATGTGTATTGATATGTTGGAGAACTTCATGACAATTAAATTATCCTGTAAAGTTGATACGTTTAGTTCTAAGTGATCAAGTGAATTGACAGGTCAGTGTAATTGTAACTTAAACCTGCCCTAGCTGTGACACGAGTCTTATTGTTTTGATCTGACAACCAACAATACAGTCACTGGAAATGGTTCAAATACCAATAATTCATTGTATATGTTAATGAGAGGTCAATTTATCCATATGTAATACAGCAACAGGTTGAAATCGTGATTGTGTTCAGTGTGCTGATTTTGGGGTGGAGACCCAGAAATTAATTTGATTGGACATATTTGCACCATACTATGCATATGCACTGCTACACAAATATGTTTATGATTCAATACTGCTCAGGGTGTTCAATATTATGATTAGGGCATCATATCTAACAAGTTTCAAAATAAGTTCCAGTTGTGGCTAGTGCAGCTTTAATTGGTATATTTCTGCAGTTGATAAGTTTGTGTATTTTTAAACACAAAATCACAATAAATTGATAAGTTGGTATAAGTTTTCAGATATAACGTATTGAAGCTGTGTGTCAGTTTTGATTACTGCCAGTCCCTAAAGTGCAATTATTCTTTATTCAACTCAACAAACTGATTAAGAGTAACAAATCAATATATGAGATTTATCAAATGTTTTGATACACTGACATCTGTATCCCAAAGGCTACATAAATATTACACTGCCTGCTAAACAAATATCACATAACATTACACAGACACAGACACAGACACAGACACAGACACAGACACAGACACAAAGACAGACACACACACATACATACATGTACATACAGAGAGGCACAGCCACAAGCGCAGAGACATATAAACACAGACATGTGCATATATTATGCATACAAGAATGCATAGGCAGACAGACAGACAGACAGACATATTGACAGGCAGACAGACAGACAGACAGACAGATAGGCAGGCAGACAGGCATGTAACATACATACATACATACATACATACATACATGTACATACATACATACATACATACATACATACATACATACATACATACATACATACATACCGTACGTGCATACGTACATGCATACGTATGTACGTATGTACGTACGTACGTACGTACGTACATACATACATACATACATACATACATACATACATACATACATACATACATACATACATACATACATACATACATACATACATACATACATACATACATACATACATACATACATACATACATACATACAGACAGACACACAGACAGACTGGCAGACAGACAGACAGACCTGGCAGACAGACAGACAGACAGACAGACAGACAGACAGACAGACAGACAGACAGACAGACAGACAGACACACACACACACACACACATACATACATACATATACACAGGCTCTGGCAGAGACACTTAATTTGCAATGACAAAAGCATGACTGAACCTTACTTCAGCTGTGGGGACAATACACATGTAGTAGCTTTTTATATAGAGAGACAATGATGACATTTCAAATGATCTAAAACTCAGAATATGAATAGAAGGCATGAAAGTACAAAAACAACTAGGTGAATAACTAGTGTTATTGGTATTTTCCACCAATCTGATTAAAATGCGATGTAGTGTACTCAGCACGATTTCTTTTTTGCTCTTACGTTTATTGACATTTGTTCTACCAAGAACAATAAATTTATGTTTTATACTATATCTCTCACAAAAACTGTCAAGAAGACAACATTTGGGCGTCTTAAGTTTATTTTCCTAGTTGTGGAACTTCTTTCATGCCTTCTGTTGCTATGGCGATGACACACAGACTACTTACATGTCTGTGATGTGATGATGCTGTGGTTGAACCATTACCCATCCATATACATATGACATCATGGATACATGTATATAAACATCATGGGAATATGAGTATGACATCACAGTTACACGTGTATTACATCATGGAAATGTGTGTATGACATCAGCAACAAGCAGCCTACAAGGATGCAGGTGAAACATAGAATTCATTCTAATAAAGCCAAGACAATGTAAACCTGGACATATTTTTTATCCAATTGAAAACATTATAATCGTTTATAAATTCATAGAAATATATCATTTTATTTCCTGGAGTGACGTTACCCTTTTGGTAACCAATTCATTGCAGTCTTGAACCCCAAAGATGGCAACAGGAGAGCCAGGTGCTTGTAATGTCTACCCTGTAGTCTAACTGTAGTTAGTAGTCTGAATTCCCAAGGCACAATGTATACAACTTTTATCAGGTTTCCCAAAACCTTAGTGTAAAGAATATAACCTTATCAACTAATTCTGTATCAGCTTATACCCAAGGTATAGTTTAGTAAACTTACCAACTATTTGTCACTAGATTACATTAACTCCTACTGTATTATACCCAAGGTATAGTTTGGTAAACTTACTAACTATTTGTCACTAACTACTACTGTATTATACCCAAGGTATAGTTTGGTAAACTTACTAACTATTTGTCACTAACTACTACTGTATTATACCCAAGATATAGTTTGGTAATTTTACTAACTAATTGTCACTTGACTACACTAACTACTAATGTATTACCCAATATATAGTTTGGTTTTACCTGTCTTGACAAGACCTCAGCGTTGAGTAACATATTGACTGACATATTAGCGGTCGTCATGGTTTCATCATAACTTGTTCTCCTGGTACTTATACGATCTCGTTCATTTTGAACAGCTGGAACAAAGAAAATCAAAATCTGCAAGTAAAATTTTCTGATGTACATCTAAGGTTCACTAATACTTGCAACTGTGCATCAGTTATTTAATTCTGGGTAGTGCAATATCATTTTTACCTCTAGCTCGTGGGTCAAAAAAAGAAGGTTGACCTATTATCACACATGCCTATAGGAATTATGAAGCATGTACATGGAACAGAAGTCACAGTGTCGACTAAGAAATGTTCATTATTTTTATGACATGTATACATGTATCTGGTAAAATTCTATTTCAGGTACATGTATCACATATGAATTACATAAACCTCTATCCCTCTGCAAATCTTGAATGATTCACACATACAAAGCCATGAGTAAGCTCATACAAATATATCAATTACCTAGATGACATCCAATAACTAAAGGCCCTTAGGGACGATCACACAATGTCGGGACGATTGCACAATGTCATACAAGCTCAATGAACAAACATCGATTGTTTAGGCCAATCCCCCTCCCCTCTCCCTAAATGAACATTACAAGTGCAACATCACACGTTTATATATGATGTAAACCATGATGAAAACTGTTGGGGTCACATCGCTATGATCCATGCATGATGGTACATGTATGAAGCTCTAACCTTATTAACTTACTGAGATTGTAAACACATCAAAATACTACCGGAAACCCAGCACTATATCTCACATTAGAAAGTCAATTTTTATCAACTTATCAACATTTCACATTCAGAGTCACTAGTAAATACAGAAGCTGTTTTAATATATCACTGAAAATGTGAACATTTTTCAAAATTCGGTAGGGTTATATAAGACAGAATCTTTTAACTGAAATTAAATTGTATTTCTTGAATATAGAAATTATTTATTGAACCAAATATTCTGCACATTAGGAATAAAGATACATCTTTTTGGAGTCTAGTTTATTCCTAATAACTATAGATGGAGTCCAGCATCGAATACTATTCTATTAATATTATTCTCCATTAAAAACTAACAATGGAGTTAGGAAGGTTTTTGGGGTCAATTCAATACAACGTGTCTGGTATTACCTTACTTAAAGTGTCCTGAACGTGAGTGTGAGCATGTATGATTTTGTACAGTAAGATTTACTATCCTATGTGTACATACAAAACAGTCCTCCCTGAGGTAACGGTTTATGTGGAAACAATGGGTCGGAACAAACAAACGTCATCACTACAAACGTGTACTAAACGTTTTATCGTGTATGAATCTCCTTGCAATATATTTACATGCAAGAATAAAAGACCTTGATGATATTAATAATAAAATGAACCAGTTGCGATAAGAATGAAAATCTCTTCTAAACAACAAGTGATATTTTGTTTACCTTCTTTTTTCATGCCAGCTCGGAAACACTTCTTAAGACGACAGTAGCGACACTGATTTCGTTTGTCCTTGTCTACGACACAAGTGCGGTTAAAACGGCATGAGTACTGGTGATTTTTTCGTACACTTCGTCGGAAGAATCCCTTACATCCGTCACAACTAGACGCCCCATAGTGTTTACCAGTAGCTCTGTCCCCACATATTGCACATAATGAACTCTGTGTATTACCATTCATTTCACTCTCTGTAAAGAATCATAAATTTACACAGTTTATTTAAATGTTCTTTTCTCACAAGTTACTCATTGATTGCATTTATAGAAATATACACCTCAAAATTTTTTTTACTACATGCATGTTTGTGTGTGTGCATGTCTATGTGTGAGTACACGTGATCAGGCATACACACATGCATGAGTGCATGTGGATAGGTGTGCAGATATTGTGAGGATGTATGTGCATGTGAGTATGCATGCTGTGAGCATGTGGGTGCATGTGTGTGTGTGTGGGAGGGTATGTCCAGGTATGTGTGAGAGCATGTGTGGGTATATATGCATGAGTATGGATATGATGTGTGGGGGTGAGTGCATGTGTGTGTGTGTGTGTGTGTGTGTGTGTGTGTGTGTGTGTGTGTGTGTGTGTGTGTGTGTGTGAATGTAAGTGTCTGTGTATGCAGGTGCTTAACTGCATGCATGTGTGTGCACACACAAGTGTGCATGCACGTTTGCATGCAGATGAATATATACTTGGTGAATGTATTATATTAAGCATTTGTGTGTGTGTGTGTGTGTGTGTGTGTGTGTGTGTGTGTGTGTCTGTCAACCTGCCTGCCTGTCTGTCGACCTGCCTGCATCCCTGTCTGTCTGTGTGTCTACATTTACATTATGTATACATCTCTCTCTCTCTGTCTCTCTCTCTGTCTCTCTCTCTGTCTGTCTCTGTCTCTGTCTCTGTCTCTGTCTCTCTCTCTCTCTCTGCAGTTACATACACAATGTTGCAATTAAAAGGCTTGCAATGAAGTAAACTCTAAAAGAAACAAAGAACACAAAACATCAAGGTCAAATGTACTTATAAAATGGTAATTTTGGATTTGGATTAATACTTTGGGTGAGAAAAAGTTGTCAGGCAGATCTAAAAAAACTTTGTCTGGATAAAAGATTAATCTTATCTAATCCTTAAGGACTCGACTGATAAGCCAGCACTACTGTCAAAACGTTGGATTCACAACATTGAGCTCTAACATTTATCTTCTCCCCATATCAAAACCTATTATAAGTGGGCTTCTGGTATGTAAAAGCCAGCTGTATTATCAGTACACCTATTGTGTTCAAATACCCAACTAGATACTGTAATCTCATCAACTTTACTACAACTTAGAACAAGTTGTCCCATTGTTGACTGTGTTCGTTTTTATTGTATAAAACCATAGACCATCCAACAACGGAGGGTCTATGATAAAACATTGTAAGACCAGTATTTTGTACTTTTAACTATTTTTCCCTAATTTTTTTCTTCATTCAGCTGCGGAAAACACAACTGACCTAAGGGGTCTTTGTTACTTAGGTGACCTAAGGGGTCTTTATCACAAATACTTAGGTCACGAGTATTTTTCACTGAATGAAGTAAAATATTGGGGAATAATATAATTATACTTCGTCAAGCATAATTGATGAAAAATTAGGACGTGGAACATTTTGAGTCATATTTCGAGCACCGCAAAACCTGTGACATAAACAAGAATTGTTGTGATGTAGAACGACCAGTCGACCAGGGTATCATAATCCATATTTTTTATTCAAAGACAATAACTTGGCTTGAGTATGTAATAATATCATGCATAATCAATATTATCCAGTAATTTTTAAAAGATTTACAACCAAACTTATCAACTTTAAGACACAAATTGCAATTATGTATACTGTTTTGAAAGAATAGTATTTGGATAAAATTTGATCTGTTGGCCACCATTTTAATGTGAAATAAACCATTATCATTGTAACGATTATTTGATTATAAGCTAAATTTTATAAAAGTTACTTTTCATATAAAGTTGTAAACACAATGTGACCTTGACTTTTTTCTATTTTGACAGTGTCACCTTGTGGTTATCATTAATTAGTCTATGTCCATGCAATGATTTCACAATTCCAAACATTTTCAAGATTTTGAAATCAGAACAAAAACAATCTTCCACTTGTTTCACACCTCTGTAGTTTTTTACAAGAACTTATTTCAGTGTCCTTTTTAAATAATTTAAAACGAAATACAGCATTTTACTCAGAAAACTACTCCAAAAACCTAACAACTAATGTTTGCTATTAAACAGTAATCTATTAGCTTGGTTGCATTCTGACATTATCAATACACCATTTGGGTTTTGTTCCAACATGTTTTTTGTATAAAACTGTGACAGTACACTGATTACAGATGTAGTACAATACTTGTCCGTACAGCTTATATGTTTTTTTTCTACTAAAGTTGGCAGACAAGGTAAAATCTACCTAAGTTTCCAAGTCATTTTACCAGGGCAGTAAAATGTATGGGAAACTATACAAGTTTATTACTGGGGTTCTCAAACCTTACCAATAAGACAGAGCTTTGTAGGTTCAATCAAATTTTATTTTCTACTAAAGTTATCAGACAAGGTAAAATCTACCCGAGTTTCCAAGTCATTTTACCAGGGCAGTAAAATATATGGGAAACTATACAAGTTTATTACTGGGGTTCTCAAACCTTACCAATAAGACAGAGCTTTGTAGGTTGAATCAAATTTTATTTTCTGCTAAAGTTATCAGACAAGGTAAAATCTACCCGAGTTTCCAAGTCACTTTACCACGGCTCCCACTCAAAATGGCACTAAAATGTTTCAGGCTGATGGAAAGAAAATTGTGTTTTCTCTCTTTCTGTTAACATACTTTTTCGTTTTGACTTTTTGCATTATTACAGCACTACCGGTAGTCTATACAATTTTGTAGGTTATGCTATATGTATCGCCATATTTTTATTTTCCACTAGTACATGGGTATGTTTATTTCATGCTTTGCCTAATGAAAAGACAATTGTGATTTTGATTACATACTTTCATTTAGTCATCTTTTCATTTATTTGGGGGGTGACAGGAAAACACAGTATTCGCTTTTGTGTTTTTTCCACTCAAATTTCAGAGTTGCGTATGATTTTCAAGATAATCTTCTAAACCTGCATAAACAAGATTTAGGTTGAGGCGAGGGAATTGTTGGGCAATCAAAAACACAATTTTTTACATGGGTTCATGTGACATTTTGTTGAACCAAACATACATATTATTTCACTGCAAATACTTGTAGTAATGCATACACTTGTAGTTTAGTACACATAAATCATAAGAACTTGTATACATATGGCATTCCACATTAAACATATTTTGACTTCACATCAAAAACACTAACCAAAATCAAAAATTTCCTGAATGTCTATGACACAAACTTGAAATGAATGAACACATATATTGTACAAAAATAAAACAGTTATATGTTTTGTTTGCAGTTTTCATCCAATCTTATATCTTTCATTCATTCAAAAAGTCTATCAAATCATAAATTCTGAACTAACAATATACAATCCATAGTACAAATTCTCAACATTAGGAAATTCACGTATCTAAATTTGTGGAAAACATGTTAGTCTCCAAAACACCTCTCCGATGCAAGTTTGAAAAAAGATTGCCCCGTATACCCGTTTTGCTAAATGTATGAATAATGTCCTGTGAAGGTTGTTACAAAAACCTATTTGAAAATGTAGATATTGCATTTTGTTGACATTTGTCGCAGTAAGGGGTTTGTTTTCACCGCTACTGTCACATTGACACTGTACAAACATGTACATTGTAGGACTACCAAGGGTACATGTAAGTATATCACCAATTCAAAGTACATTAACATGTATTGGAACAAATGTATTGTTTTCGGCTAGGTATCAAGTTCAAGCAAATCTGAAAAGTGACACTGAAAGCTACATACAAAGTCCAACGTCACAAAATTATTTCTGGTTTGGAACGATAACGATTCAGTTTATCGAATGAGAAGTGATGAACGGATGACTACTAATCTTGCCCAGTTTGACTTATCGAACGATTACTTTGTAGTCTACAAAAAATTACCTCATGTCATAATCACTTTCAAAATCAGTCATTTTTTTGAAGAAAGTTTCTAATCAAGTTAGTGAACTTTGAACATTTATCTACTCTTGTCCGTGAATATACTTCGATCGTTTCCTACATTATGTTCATTGTCCAACTGTGATAGTATATAATACCCATGCTTGTATCAGACACAATACGACGGTTTGTGTATTCTTTCCTCGTGATGAGGTTGCACAATTGAACGCTAGTACAAAGACTATAATATAAACTTTGCTCACAAAGTCAAAATCCAACAATTCCATCACACACACAAAACACGACACTGCCGACATTCTGAAACATACAAGTTGACGTACAAAGTTTGAAATACCTGTCATTGAGAATGAGTTAGCACGACAATCCACAACACCACTGCGACGAATAATTCCAAATTGAATCGAAGAAACAAAATGATATATTATTTAAATCGTCGAGATTCAATTGATTAATTCTTCATATGACATCATTATCTTACTGACCCCAATCCTCTCTACATCACTGCATCGACATTACCAACCAAACACTCCACCGTCACTCACGTCAAAATTCACAGAAAACAACACCTTTCTATTCCACGTCCATCGACTCATTTATTTTTACACTTCAACCGAATTTAAGTTGACAACAATATAAAAAATTCTTCATTCTTTTTGGAAATAAATGTAAAATTGTGACAAGATAGTGAGGTCATCTGCATGGAAACTATCTAAGCTTGCTCTGCTCAGTCACGGGATAATCTGATAAAATCCATTATACAGGATGGTTAGTCGCTAACTATTACAATCACGGCCTGGCACACAAACAATTACTAAAAGTTGAACTATTAGTGGTAATCATTGATGAAAATAACGCATCAATTGGATAAAATTTGGAATGTTCCTTCTAAGATACTAAGGTATGTAACTATATCTAGGATCTTTGTAATACTTTGCAGGTCTTCAGGTTATCATAGCGGGAACGCGTTTTACCTTGGTGCTAGGTTTATCATACATCTACCCATAGTGCATTTCATCTACATTATGTTAGTCTTCAGTTTTTCACATGGACTGGATCTACCCTGTTCCAGGTTTATCAACTACCCATGATGCATTTCACTTCCATCATTGGGTTAGTCTCCAGTTTATTGTAGGAACTAGCTCTGCTCCAAGTATAGCATGTACATGTATCTACCCATACTGCATTTCACTTACATCAGTTTGTTAGTCACCAGTTTATCACAGGGATTAATTCTACCTTGATTCATTGGGTTTATCAACTACCCACAACATATTTTGTTTACATCACTAAGTTACTTTTTCAGCTTTTTACAGGAACTATATCTACCTTGTTAGCATGTCTTCTGGTACAATATTCTTGAATCAAGACCACCTGTTGATTCTTATAGCCTGTTGCCTTAATTATTACAATTCAAAACATTACGGACATCTCTATTACAGCTAAAATGATGTACGTTTAGTGTTTCACTCATGTGACATGACATTAATACACACCCTCAGACAACATCTAATGCAAAAGAAACAATTACATAGGTGCCATGCACAGTGGGGATGTAGAAGTAGTCAAGTTGATATGTTGATTATCAGTTACAAAATAAACAATTGCAGCCATTAAAATCATCAAGTCCATGTGTAATGTTTTCATTAGAAGTCTGTTTTTACTGCACTGTGAAAGAATAGCAATGCTTATCACTGTTCAGTGTGATTGGGTAAAGGATCCTGCTGTGTTTATTGTGTCTCTGTTATTGTTAGTCTAGAGTTGAAATATGTCTATCTTTGTGTCAAAAACATAATGTCCAATGAATGAAACACCAAGCCTACATCATTTTAGCTGTAATATATTCAATTTTGTATGCAAAAATGGCTTCTTTAATCTGATAATCTTTTACTGCCAACAAAACCTTGAAATTGGCAAAAATATTTACTTGAAGTGTCAAAATATTATTGAAGTATCTGTAATCTTGTTATCCCCCCCCCCCCCCCCCCCCCAAGTAGAGACAGGGAGTGTGTTTGTTGTTCAAGAACAAGTTTCAATAATCTCTGATTCATGGACTCTGGAGTTCACTCCAAGATTGATATGTCTGGATGTATGACAGAACATAAACAACACATGACAGAACATACACAATGCATTACAGAACATACACAATGTATGACATAACATCCACATTGCATGACAGAACATACACAACACATGACAGAACATATACAACACTTGACAGAACATACACAACGCATGACATAACATCCACATTGCATGACAGAACATACACAACACATGGCAGAACATACTCAAGGTGTGTTACCATTCCCAAAGTTACTCGACTGGGAAGTTCTCAATATTTACAAGCATGGCTCCAGAATGTAACAATTATCATTTGGGCTAACTAGGTTTCAAATTCAAATTGCCCACAATGCATTTCATGTTCCTCATTTTGCATACATTCATACATATACGTCCCCCCATCGCCATCCTTCCTACCATCCACCCACCCACCCATCCACCCACCCACCTATCCATCCATCCATCCATCCATCCATCCATCCATTATTTTACAGTGAAGTTCTTCTACATACACCTTGTAATTTGTATATATAAGTACATCTGTTTAATAAAAACCTAAAGGCCTACTTTGTATCAGAATTAAAATCTAGATCTGAAAAAAAACATTTGTTCACAAGAGCTAAGGGTTGGTCCATAACAAAACAACGATCCAATGACATCCTTATTAAGATAACTCTAATGTGAGACCCAGGACTGAAACATGCCCCTTTAAAGATCTGTGTTTCAATCCAGGGTCACTGCGTTAATGTTACCTTATCAGTAGAGCTACAAGGATTACATAGGATCACTCTTTTGCTGTGGATCAACGTTTTAGTATAACTCTGCCGGACAACTGTTTTTCACACCTAAAGTACAATCTTAATCCAAAATGGACCTTTAAAAACGGCATATCCTTGATGTGTTATGATTAGACTAGCCCTGATAACTTTAAAACAGCATATCCCTTGTGACCATTATTTATGTACTTCATTACATAGTGATATACCAGGTGTATCTATGTTTATGTAAGATTGTTACATGTGATAGTACCACAGGAAACCTTGGCTTCATCAAGCTTGTTATTGTTTATGTCAAACTATCTTTGAATCTTTAATCTTTGATTTGTTAAAGTTAGTACAGGAAGGATGATTAGAAAGGTGACTTCGAGATAAAAACAAACACACAAATGTACAAAATACATACATCTCTCCTGTACAGCAAAGTTAGACCAAAACAGATTAGAGACCACAGTAAAACAGTAGGAATTTATGCAAACAGTGGCACTGCATAGTGTTCTTGTTGTACAGGATGGTAAACAGGTAAAAAGTACAAAAGTTCCCCAGATATTTTACCCAGGGTTCTCTACCAGTGTTTTTACTATGGGTGGTAAACAGGTATAATCTACCTGAGTTTTGCAGTCATTTTTATCATGCACGCATATGTGTGTCTGTGTATCTGTGTGTGTGTGTGTGTGTGTGTGTGTGTGTGTGTGTGCATGTGTGTGCGTGCATGTGTGTGCATGTGTGTGTGTGTCTGTATTTATGTGTGCGTGTGTGCATGTATGTATGCATGTATGTATGTATGTATGTATGTATGTATGTATCATATGATATGTATGTATGTATGTATGTATGTGTTATGTATGTATGTATGTACGCACACACACACGCACGCATGAATGCATGCATGTATGTATGTATGTATGTATGTATATATGCATCACATATGTAATGTTTTTTGTAATGACACATTAACACAGCATGTTTTCCACACCTTGACTAATGTTGGCATAATTTATCCACAAATGTCAAGATGGTACAAAAGAAAAGTCATGACACTTAGAATGATATACAACTTTCATATATTAAAATTTATAACGGTTCTAAATATCAATATTGACACAGAGACAGTTTACCTTCTAAGAAATGTCTGTCAGTTTATATGACAAGCCAAGTAGCATGATTTTAAAAATCAACAATATCTTTATTTCCTTCACAAAATCCCACATTTTAGTCTGATTTTCAATTCTCACTACCAGTAATACAGGTCTCTGAATTCCGTAGTTACTTTTTTAGCTTTAACCTTTCCCTATTTTGGTTCATTTTTGTATGTTGGGAATATTAAAACCTTTATTGTTGGGAACATTTCAACCCTTCTG